>NC_057731.1:30553085-30578048 GCF_004010195.1 Chiloscyllium plagiosum | reverse complement strand
TTGAAGAAGGAGGCCATCTGGGTTGTACGGATTTGGAACTGGTCCTCGTGGGAGCAGATGCGACGGAGACGAATGAATTGGGAATATGAGATGGCGTTTTTACAGGGGGCAGGGAGGGTTCCGAGCGGAACCCTCCAGTCACAAGGGATGAACTCAGATTTCTCCAGTTTCCTCATTTCCCCTCCCCCCACCTTGTCTCAGTCAAATCCCTCGAACTCAGCACCGCCTTCCTAACCTGCAATCTTCTTCCTGACCTCTCTGTCCCCACCCCACTCCGGCCTATCATCCTCACCTTGACCTCCCTCCACCTATTGCATTTCTAACGCCCCTCCTCCAAGTTCCTCCTCCCTACCTTTTATCTTAGCCTGCTGGACACACTTTCCTCATTCCTGAAGAAGGGCTTATGCCCGAAACGTCGATTCTCCTGTTCCTTGGATGCTGCCTGACCTGCTGCACTTTTCCAGGAACACATTTTCAGCTTTGATTTACTTCTTACTCGTCAGTTCAATGGGATATCACAAGTGTATAAGCTAACAAGGAATACCTAATTATAATTCTGGTAAGCATGAATTGTGATAAATAAGGGAACTGGTAGGTAATTAGGGATAGGCTGGAATATGGCATAATCAGATCAACTGTGATCTTATTGACTGTAAGAGTAGGCTGGGGGATCAAGTGGCCCAAAGCTATTCTTAATCTATATGATACTAAGCTTAATTGTCTGTTAAGTTTTGTCATTAGGGGTCAGAAACAAAAAAAAATCACACAGCACGGAAACAAACCCTTCAGCCCAACTTGTCAATGCCAACCCAATTTCCTTAACTGAACCAGTCCCATTAGCCTGCATTTGGCCCATATCCCTCTATATTTTGTCTATCCATGTACCTGTCCAAATTTTTTTTTAATTTTGTAATTGTAATTGTTTCTATCACTTCCTTTGGCAGCTAGTTCCATAAGCACACCAACTTCTGTGTGAAGATGTTGTCCCTCAGATCCCGTTTAAATCTTTCCCTTCTCACCTTCAACCTATGCCCTCGCGTTTTGGACTCCGCTACCCTGGGGTAAATTTTTGGCTGTTCATTTTATCAATGCCCCTTTCCCACACCCCCACCCCACCCCCTCATGAATTTATAAACCTCTGTAAGGTCACCTCTCACACTCGAACAAAAAAATGTCCCAGTCTATCCAGCTTCTCCATATAACTCAGACCCTCCAGTCTTGGTAGCATCCTTGTAAATCCTTTTTGTACCCTTTACATTTTAATAGCATCACTCCTGTAGCAGGGTGACCAGAATTGTACTCAGTACTCCAAATGTAGCCTTACCAGTGTCTCGTACAGCCGTAATATAACATCTCAACTTTTGTTGACAATGCTCTGACTGATGACAGCAAGCATACCAAATGCTTTCTTCACCACCCTATCTACCTGTGACACCATTTCAAGAAGCCATGTACTACACCTTTAGGTCTCTCTGTTTGACAACACTCCCCAGGGCCCTACCATTAACTGTGTAAATTCTGCCCTGGTTTGGCTTACCAAAATGCAGTATCTCACATATATCTGAATTAAACTTCATCTGCCATTCTTCAGCCCATTGGCCCTTTTAATCAAGATCTTTCTTCACTATCCACTATACCACCAATATTGTTTTCTGTTTCTTTTAATGAAAAGTTGCCTGAGCAGATTGGTTGGAAGACACCAGTAGCACACCAGAACTTCAAAAGAGTCAGGTGGCAAAGGTTGAGTATAATGGCCATCACAAAGGAGAAGGTGCTGGGGAATGTGAAAGGTCTGAAGGTGGATAAATCACCCAGACCAGATGGACTACACCCAAGGGTTCTGAAGGAGATAGTTGAGGAGATTTTAAAGCCATTGGTGGTGATCTTTAAGGAATGACTGGAGTTGGGGAGGGTCCCAGTACACTGGAAAATGGCTAATGTTACATCCCAGTTTAAAGAAAGAGGGAGGCAGAAGATGGGAAATTATAATCTGGTTAGTCTGACCTTAGTCATTGATAAGATTTTAGAGTCCATTATTAAATATAAGATTGCGGAGTACTTGGAAGCGCATGGTAAAATTGGGCTGAATCAGCGCAGCTTTGTCAAGGGGAGGTCATGCCTGATAAACCTGTTAGAATTCATTAAGGGCATAACAAGCAAGTTAGACAAAGGAGAGCAGTGGACATGATCTATTTGGATTTCCAGAAGCACTTGCCAAGGTGCAGCACAGGAGGCTGCTAAATAAGATAAGAGCTCATGGTGTTATGGGCAACATTAGAAGATTGGTTGACTGGCAGAAGGCAGAATATGGAAAGAAAGAAGTCTTTTTCAGGACAGCAGTGGTGACTAATTGGGGCTACAACTAATCTCATTATACATTCATGATCTAGACAAAAGAACTAAGAACAGTGTTGCTAGGTTTGAAGATGACTCAAGTATAGATTGAGGGACAGGTAGTTTTGAGAAAGTGGGAAGGATGCAGAGGGATTTGGACAGACTCAGATTGGGCATATAAATGGGAGATGCAATACAATGCGGGAAAGTGTGAAGCTATGCACTTTGGTTGGACGAATAGAGGCATAGACTATTTTCTAAATGGGGAAAGGCTTCAGAAATCTGAAGCACAAATGGACTTGAGAGTAGGATTATTTTAAGATTAACATGCAGGGTGAGTTGGCAGTTAGGAAGGCAAATGTAATGTTCACATCGATTTCAAGAGGGCTAGGATACAAGAGCAAGGATGCACCGGTGAAGCTGTGTAAAGCTCTAGTCAGACCACATTTGGAATATTGTGAGCAGTTTTGGGTTCTGTATCTAAGGAAGGATGTCCTGGTGTTGGAAAGGTTCCAGAGGGATGATCCCAGGGATGAAGGGCTTGTCATTTGAGGAGCAGTTGAGGACTCTGAGTCTGTACTTGATAGAATTTAGAATGATGAAGGGGGATCTCATTAAACTTACATAATAAGAGGCCTTGATGGAGTGGGTGTGGTGAAGATGTTTCCAATAGTAGGAGAGACTAGGACCTGAGTGTGTAACGTGAAGGGATGATCCTTTAGAACTGAGATGAGAAGGAATTTCTTCAGCTAAATGATGATGGATCTGCGGAACTCATTGTTGCAGTGAGCATATCATTGAGACAAGTATTTAAGACAGAGATAGATTCTTGATTAGTAAGGGAATCTGGAGTTATATCAGCCATGGTTCAATAATGGAGCAGACTTGGTGGGCCAAATGGCCTAATTCTGTTCTGAAATCTTATGATCTTATAAAACCGTTATTAACAAGATGGTGGCTCACTGGTTAGCACTGCGTCCTCACAGCACTAGGGACCTGGGTTCGATTCTAGCCTTGGGCAACTGTCTGTGTGGAGTCTGCACATTCCCCCTGTGTCTGTGTGGGTTTCCTCCAGGTGGTCCGGTTTCCTCCCACAATCTAAAGATGTGCAGGTTAGGTGAATTGGTCATGGTAAATTGCCCATAATGTTCAGGGATGTGAGGGTTAGGTGCATTAGTCAGGGGTAAATGTAGAGTAATAAGATAGGGGGAATGGGTTTGGGTGGGTTACTCTTCGGAAGGCCGGTGTGGAATTGTTGGGCCGAATGGCCTGTTTCCACACTGTAGAGATTCTATGATTCCATGATATTAATCTATGTGTTTAATACTGCTCTCAAGAGAGTTCTTGTCTAAAATTTGAAAAAAATAGCAAATTCAAACAAGACTGTTTGACTTTTGCAGCTTGTTAAAAACAAATTATAGACAAATAGAGCAGAATTATTTGAGGAAGGGGAGATGAATGGAAGTGAATATAGAGCTCTAATTAAACACATAAATGTGAACTCAATATATGGAAAATTGCAAAATATCAACACAGCTGCAGTAAAACAGGAAAGAGAAGCAAGAGGTTACGTACTAAGAGAGAAGACCAAGAATCAAAAATCTTGCCTTCATCTCTACAAACTACAAGCATTTTTCTTTGTGTCAGGTATGATTTCAATCTGTAAAAATTTTGATCACAAATTTCCAGTGGCTTAATTCTTGCTCAGAGTTCTTAAAGCCATGCTGGGTCAAACGTTTCCTGATATTAAGTGCTGCTACCCCCCCCCCCCCCCCCCCCCCCACCCCTCTCTCCTGTTGAGTGCAATTATTTGCCTTTATTTAGACTAAGGTCATAATGGGGTTTGGTTCTGAGTGAGAATGGCAGAAATCAAACTGAGCCTCAGTGAGTAAGTCATTACTGTGTAAGTGCTGTTTGATAATCTTGTCTACAACACCTTCCATCATTTTGCTGATAATGAGGGTAGATGGATGGGTAGAAATTGTCCAGATTGCAATTGACCTGTTTTTATTTTGTGGACAGGACATATCTGGGAAAGTCTTCACATTGCTGAGTAGATGGGGTTGTGAAATGCCTTTAAAAAGCAACTTCTTCACTTATTCTGCATCCGCACAAGTTAGGATTTCCAGACTTGAAATTATAGGTTAGTTATCATCTCCAACACATCAGGATTCTCATAATGGTGTGAATCAAATTGGAGGTTAGGATATTTTCATGCCTCCCACATGGAAATGGGCAAACTGTTTCATTACTCTTGAGTGTAAGCTTAATTTTAGCTCAAACTGTCTGGCAGATGGTCATGAGACTCAGAGCAAATCTGCCTTTCTCTCAAAAGATGCTTCTAGATCTATTTAGTTTCTCCAGTGCTCCCTGTTTTTTGTTTCAGATCTTCAGTATCCACAGTTCTTTGTTTTATTTCATACATATCTTTATTACTTTAGCAATTTGAATGCTAAGTTCAAAGTTTTATTTGACAACTGAAAAGATGTTACCAGCTGTATTCATTCAAATATGAAAAATTGGATAAAAATAAGGAAACGTGAATCTGATCCTGTGGGAGTCTAATTTATTGCAAATACTTAGGATGCAGAAAAAAAAATCAATCTGCAGATATCTGTCATACAGTCAAAAAAAAATTGTATCTTATAGAATGAAATCATTTTGAGAAATTTCAGCCCATAGATCTTTTGGAATCCTTTAGCCAATATTTTCTCCTTTCCCCAACCCCTCCAATTTCCCATCCAGCTTCCAAATTCTAAACTCCCTTCACTGACCTGATGTGATTCTAGTCCCCATATTTTGATGCCTCCAATGGCTCCAGGAGCCCATTATCTCCAAAACACGGCTCATACAGAGGCCCAAGCCCATCTCTGTGTCTCTCTCTTTCTATCTATCCCTCTCTTTCTATCTATCCTCCCTCCTCTCTGCTCCCCAGCTGAGGGAATGTAGCAGGCAGGCAACCACATAATTTTCAATCTGGTCAGCTCTGGTTCTAAAAAAGATGGAAATTGCAAATCATACCCCACTAGTAAATCCAAAGACCTGAGGGAAACTGTTGTTCTGACTTTGCCAACTTCAGTCACCAGCTTCCAGCCCACCTTCATGTTGATACCATGCCATAGCTTCTGTTTAAACCTTACAGGGATAGTTTAAACTTTTGAGAATAGCATAAAAAGAGCACTATCAAACTAGCTGTGCATTATACACTACGCCCACTCTTCCTTACATTTACATTAACAGAAGAGAAAGTACAGCAAGGTATATGATAGATGGCCAATTTGTCCATTTTGCACCATCGCCCAAAGTTAAAAAATCCCTCTTCAATTTATTCATTCATACTTTACTTCTTACATGTTCAAGATGGTTTCTTTATAGCTGCAGGTTACTGAACATAAATTAAACCATTATTTAAAGCCATAAGAATTTTCAGGACCTGGAAAGAACCATCAAGCTCAAACAAGCTTATCCCTTTTTCACAGATTAACCACACTTCACAAATCTTTCTCTCTCCAGAACTACAGCTAAATGTCTCTTGAACCCATATTATTTAATTAATGGACTATTTAATGAGAGTTTGTGTTCACCTTTCATAACAGTTTTATTCTCCACTAATATCACCAAGAAGAAAGTAAGAATTTTAGTCCTACAGAAATGTGATTGAGATCTTTTTACTTGCTTTGAAAGACTTAATGCTTCTGAATTATGAACCAATGACATACAAGAATTAAACTCAACAACCATTCTCAATGTGTTATCCAGTATGTTAATTCATCTTTTTACCATTTTCCTACATCTTTGGCCACCTCTAATGCTACTTTGAACTGGCAAACGTGAAGTAATCTGACTTACTGCATATCAAATACAGCACACTGCTTATACAGAAGGTACTTGCAATATGTTTTACTCAGAAGATAGCAGGTTTAATTCTTAACAAGTGATTTGTTTATTTCTGCTTTGGAAGACACATAACCACAATGTCAAGTTTAAGCATTCTCAACTGCATACCTGACTATTCCATAGAATCAAACACTACAAAAGGAGGCACCCCAACCTATCATGTCTATACCAGCCTTGAACTTTTCCCTATTTCAAGTATTTATTATTGATTATTACTACTGCGTTACTGTTCAACATAATGGCCTGGTATGGCAACTGCTCTGCCGAGGATCGTAGGAAACTACAGAACGTGGTGTGCACAGCCCAGGCCATCATGGCAGCTAACATTCCATCCATGGATTCCATTTACACGGCTTGCTGCCACAAAAGCCAACATCAGCAAAGACCTTTCGCACACCAGTAATGATCTTGTACAAACTCTTCCATCAGGTAGAAGATACAGAAACCTGCACACATCAATAGGTTCAGGGACAGCTCCTTCCTGGCCATTATTTGACTATTGAGTTGACTCCCTAGCCTCAAATAATGCTAGTCTTGCTAGCGTGATCTCTCTCTTACACACCCTGTGCAATGTTGTCTGTATGCCACTGTCTAAGTTTTTTGTTCTCTCCATCCTTACTTACTACGATCTGTCTGTATTGCTCGTAAACAAAGCTTTTCATTGTACTTCGGTATATGCGACATTAAATCAATCAATCAATCATCCAAACTGCTTTCACTAACCTCTCAGTCACTGAATTGTAGATTACCATATGTTGTTGGTTGCAAAAGTATGCCCTCGAATCAGATTCAACATTTTTGCCAATCACTTTCAATTTATAACCTCTGATTACTCACATTTTCACCATTGGAAACCTTTCTCCTATTTATTCAATAAGCATTCATAAATTTTGAAAATCCCAATTTAAATCGCTCTTTAATCTTCTTCCCTTCAGGGACTTCATTTCCAGTTTTTCTAGTCTCTGAAGTCCCTCAATCTCAGTGTAATTCTAGTAAATATCTTCTGTACCTTCTCCAGACCTTTGATAGTCATTCAAATGTGCAGTGCCCAAAATTCAGCACAATACTCCAGAAGGTGTTTAAGCAGCAATTCGTAATGCTTGAGCAGAACTTCCTTCCTTTTGTATCTTCCTGTGCTGGACTAAATCTGAAACCAGGAGAGTTTGAAGGAGGGAAACCGGTAGCCTCTGAATACACAAAAGACAACAGAACTTCCAGCTATTGAGTAGCTGAATGGTTCCTGGTGGACAAAACCTTATAGGGCCCGAACAATGCAGGTATGCTGAGAAATCTGAGAATTGCTTCAGAAGTCAAGAAAGGCATTTTTAACTTCATAGGCATTTTTAACAAGTTGCATTTTGCAACGGAGTTCTGGTCATTAAGATGAGGATATCATTATGCAGCAGCAAGGGGAATTGTTGTTTGCTGTCAGTCTAATTAATATTTTGCCTCGTTAATATTCAGCATCCTATTCCTCCACCCGCCACAAGGAATCTAGATGCTTGGAATTTTTGGTATGGATGTCTGAAAGTACCTGGTAACTTCAAACACATTCACACGTGCTGGCATTTAACACGTGCCAGCCTCTCCATGGCACATCTCCAGCACTCTTACACAATGCTGCTACACTGCATTGCTGCACTTTGGAGCATGCCAGCAATTGTCATTGAAATATTTCATTAAGGAGCTTTTGCACGTGGGGAGAAGCACCAGCTCATGTACTGGACCTAAGGCTGCAACACAGATACTCTCTTTCGTTTTTAGTGCTCACCCACTTGGCATCCCTGTCTTGCATTGGCTTCTTGGGGGCTTTGTCTATAAGCCAGAGCTTACAGGATCATAGCACTGCTGTATTTCCTTGTTATTTAGTGCAGACACAAAGCCAGGAGGCTTGACATGGTTGTCAAGAGGATGAACATGTTGCTGTATTGTACATTGCTACATCAGCAGTGTCCTGGTTTCCAATGGAGGACAGTAAACTATAAAACTTAGCTTGTTTACTTCGTATATCTGATGCCGGGTAGAAAAGTGGACCAATGTAGATTCAGATGGAGGGGTTAGGTGAGGACTTGAGGAGTTGCAAGAGCTATGGGGTTGATGGAGAGGGCTACCAGGAAGAGGTTGTTGACACCTGTGTGTTAACCCACACAGCAATGTGGAGCCTGGAATTCTCAGTCCCAAAAGGAATGGTTTCTATTAACTTCCAGTGTTCTGTAAATCACAAGTGCACTAATGTCTGTGATGCAGTAGCAATTCTATGTACTTGGAAAGATGGAATCAAGTTGCCAAGGTTGTGGGCACCTCTGATTCACCAGCTGCCTACTCACAGGGCAGCAGCTGCTGACTTTACACCTTTGTCCATAAAGCACGATCTAGGGTTAAGGATGAAGTTAAGGCTTCAAGCTTTATCTTTGGCTGCACAGGCACTCACACAAATAGAAGATCATCAGAAGTGAACAAATATCTGCAAACATGAGAAATGTATTTAAAATCAAGTGTCACGCACACCTCAGAAGGGCTTCTTCTTCCTTTCGTCGCCAGTACATCTCAGTGCAGTTCGTTGGCCTTGGTGCTTTCATTAGCCAATCATGGGGACATTTTCATCTAGTGGGCCTAGCCATGCTGACTGTGTCTTTACCAGAGACAAGCACAGCCTCCTCAGCTTGGACTCTCACAGGCAGGTTGTGGGTAGAAGGCTCAACTACCTCGGAACTGTCCTCAGAGGAGACTTCTGGCAGGGGTGTTGCTGTATGTGGTTCCTCTTCCAGCTGGGTGTCTACTGGCACTGCCCTGTCCTGTGTGAGGAAGGGATACCAGGAAAGTTGCCTGTTTCCCCCTTTTGCTTTGTTGTTGGTGCTAAGGACCATGACTAAGTCAATGGAATCCCAGTCCATTCAGATATCCAGCAAATTCACAGACTGGTGGATTTGGCTTTCTTTGGCAGCTGCCTACCTGTCCATAGAGGTAGCTGGACTAGTCATGCCAGCAGCAGCAGCAGGGCCCCCTTGGTGTTGCTGCATTCCTGCAGCCATTGCGATCCGACAGTCATTGATCCCATAGACCTGCGAGCTGTTCCAGTGTTTTCATGTGTATTTTTATGAAGTCACAAATGGCCAACACCATGGGGTTCCCCTCCTGCGTAGAGCTGAGCAGATTCCTGGTCTCTGGCAGTCCTCCAAGTACCAGTGACCTGTGGTATTTCTTCCTTGAACAGCTGCAGAGAAATGGCAGTGATGTGCTCCCAACTGTACTCCAGCTAAAATACCCACTGAGGTATCAGTCTCTGATCTGGTGGACAGTGCAAGAGGTGGCCTTGATGGCGCATTTCCTGAGGGATTCATGGCTTCTTCCTCAAAGATATTTGGTGGTGACACTCTCTTGTCACTGAGACTATGGACATGATGCTGGTACCTGCAAGATATGAAAGAGAGAAAGCACCCCACTAGATCTCCAGCAGTTGCAACAAACATTTAATTATTTGCCTACTCTGTGTACGATGACAAGGGGTATGAGTTATGCTGGGTGAAAACTATATTGATGGTGAGGAAGATTTGCAATGCAAGGAGTGTGGCTCCTATGGCTGGATGTGAATGTTTTGGCATTTCTCAAGCATAGTCCCAGTCTTCTCCAGCCAGTGCCAGGATTCTCTTCTCGTAACTGATGAGGAGATAGATCTTAGGCAGCCCACCACCTGTTCTGGCTCTTCTGATGTTATAGTGGTCTGCTTTCCATTGGAACAAGAGTCAGATTGTCATAGCTTCATTCAGCATGGAAGCAGACCCTTCGGTCCAACTCATCTCTGTCAACCAGAGATCCCAATCTAAACTAGACCCATTTCCCAGTATTTGGGCCCTCTCCCTTTAAATCCTTCCTATTCATATACCCATTCAAATGCCTTTCAAATGTTGTCATTGTACCTGTCTGCACCACCTCCTCTGGCAGCCGTTTCCATACACCCACCACCCTCTGGATGAGAAAGTTATCCCTCAGGTCCTTTTTAAATCTTTCCCCTCACACCAAAACCTATGCTGTCTCATTTTGGACTCCCCCCACCCTAGGAAAAGATCTTGGCTTTTCACCTTATCTATGTCCCTCATGATTTTATAAGCAGGTACAGCGGGGGAAAACTAATGAAGTGACTTAAGTGAGTGAGTAGGCAGTGCAGAGGGCCGTGCTGCAAGTCTGGGGGCTTGAGGTAGGTGAGAGCAAGGGAAGATGCCGCATGGGACAGTGAGAGTGGTTTGGCATGAGTGTTGTTGGGTGCAGTTGCAGCGATAGAATGAGTGTGAAGTAGCAGAGGAAAAATGGTGGTACTCGTATAGGCAGAGCAGAGAAGGTCATTGAGCTCCTTCATCCCAGCATTACTGGAGGTTCCTCAAAACAGTTCAGACTGCACTGACCCAGGTAGCAACCTCAATCCAAGCAGGCAAGGTGTGGTGTCCTGGCCACATCTGGAACTCCTGGTGAAAGAGAATAACTCCCCTTTCCACCAAGCCATCCACCTGGAGCCTGTCAAAAAATGATGGTGTAATCTAGCTTTAACGGCCATACATATTAAGGGTGTTTGCAACCATACAAGGCAATTTCAGAATGCCAGCTGTTATTCAGGTGTGTAACAGTGTTTTAAGGATGCCAAGGTTCTAGGTCTATTACAGGATATCCAGCCAGTGGTGAGTTCTTCTGACTATGGTGAGTGGGAACATCCAGCTGACATTGGAATGTGAGCACCAGAGGACTGGAGTAGGCCATTGATGAGCTGAGTTTGGGTTGATATGCGAAAAACATCATTCGGCCCCAGAGAGAGAAACCCTCCATAAACTTGATGAAAATTGATACTTAGCCCCCAAAAAAACTTTCCCTCTACTTTGTTCTTGACAACCTCATTAACTTTATTGCTGTATGTAAACGTTCAGATCTCTTGCATCCACTTTAAAATTGTATTACTTAGTCTTCCTCATGATTCTTTCAAAAATGTATCAATCACAACTCATTGCATTCAATTCCATTTGCCAAATATCTGGCCTTTTCACCAGAATATATCCTTGAGAACTCTATTACTACCCTCTTCACTATTTGCTACTGTTCTAATTTGGAACAAATTTGGAAGTTATACTCTGTGTACCTAAGTCTAAGTCATGAATATATATCGAAAACTGTCTTGGTCCTAATTCCTGAGGGGCGCCACATATACTTCTTTCCAGTCTGAAAGATGCCATTTATTACTACTGTTTTAAACAATAAAACCATTAGACCATAAGATGTAGGTGCAGAGTTAGGCCATTTGGCCCATCAATTCTGCTTTGCAATTCAATCATGATTGATATGTTTCTTAATTCCATTCTCCTGCCTTTTCCCCATAACCTTGATCCCCTTACTAATCAACCTATCTCTGTCTTAAAAGCATTCAATGACTCCTTATCTTTTTACTATCTTTTTATGCTTTATTATCCAATATTTCTTCATTATTATATCTGGTGACTTCTTGATTTCTAGTAGTTGCAACAAACATAATACTTTTAAGTATTTGCCTATTCTGTAAATGATGCCAATATGAGTACGATAGCCTCAGCCAGTCTTGTCGATAACAATCTAACTCTGTCCATCTGGGCAAAATCGATTACAAATGTGGGTTGAGATTTGATATTGGAGTTCAGTTCACTTTGTTCGAAGTGTCAGCCAGTGTACTAACCTTTACTTTATACATGTATTTGTACTCATTTTAGGATTGTACACAATACACATCATTGCATGAGAGGTTGTTATAATAACCAGATAATGGAATTAGGTTACAAAGTTACATGGAAGTATTTTAGCAACTATTTTAAGCAATACATATTTCAAATCTATTCTGATTGCGGTCATAGGAATTGCCAACATATCATAAAATATAAAATTGCTCACATTTTTTAATGAACAATTATAAAGTAAATAGTCCTGAACAGTAGATGCGGATAAATGAATGTCGAATTAAGAAACAAACCACATGGTGCAATGCAATGATACAGGACCTTGTCCTGTTATCATATTATGTGATGTAGCATTTGGGCCCCAGTTTATCTTTGATTCTTCACAAAGTGTATACCTAATCTTGGCTAAATCATCGACATTATATGCCAAACTCAGCACTGGACTCCCTAAATAATAGCCTATGGAGACAGAAAGAATGGGTTGAATCATCCTAATAAAAAGATCATAGTCTGCATAGTTCAAGGGTAAGAAACTGAGAGGGGCCACTAAAGTAAACACTAGACGTATTGAGATAGGAGTGAAATTCTCAGGAATTGAGTATCTGTAAAAGGATAGTATTGGGAAGCAAGTTGAAACTTGATTCTACTGTTTGAGTTAAAGTCTTTATAAGTGTAATGTATATGGCTTTTTTTGTATACTAAACCTGTGTTCTGTTATTAAAGAATATCTCCAGCCTCAAGTGAATACATTTCAATGACTAACCATCAGAGGAACCAACTGTAAACATTAAATGTACGAACTATCAAGCAGGGTTTCATTCTGGGATTGGACTTTGCAGCACTATCGTCGCCACGGATTATAACACCAGGAACTTTTCCTCTTCATCATTCTGAACCTCATCATCCTTGAACTGGGAAGGTTTCAGATAATTCCTTCATCCAGAACTTTTATTGGAATTGGCTGTCCCTGATTACCTCACAGTGTCAGCAATGTGAAAAGCTTCAGGTGGTCAGTAATAGTTTTCCTGGAAGAAGCCATTTCATGTAACACTTCTTAAAGTTCACAATGAGCCAAAACCTGGATTTCATTCTGGTTTTCTTTGCATGTCATGGGTCTTGACATTTTCATCATCTGTCCTCAAGACTTCAGTAGCTTGTTGTGGGATAGGGGAAGTTCTGTGCCTAGAAGTAAAACAGCTTTCCCAGTGCCCTCTGACCTCCAGTGCCTTTTACCACAGGGCACAAATCACCTAGAGAACCAGTCCTCACATATCTCCTGTCATTTTGGCTTTGTTATTGCTCATTTAAATGAGTGACATATAACAATGTCACTTAGCTGTTGCCTTACTTAAATTCCTGAATTCTATTGGCTTCAGTCTTGACAGACAGTGTGATATCAGGCAGCATCTTCTAGAACAGTCTTGTCTCATCTGAATTATACCCTTGCCCTGATGTGAAGCCTTCTTCGGCCAGATAGGTTTTAAATCCTGATGGTTGGGTTAGATGCAGCTCTCTCTCCAGACCTGATCTCTCAGAGACCTGGAACTGGTTGATCCCATATCACCTCTTGAAGCTGTTGAGCTAACCGTCACTAGCCAGGTTCTCTGTCTGTCAATTCTGTACTTTTGCACCTGGGTCTTCACAATGGTTCTGAGGTGGGTTCTGCTGCATTTTGAGGTGGGAGTTCCTTCTGCCTGCTCCTGGACAAACCAATTAATCACAATTGAATCTCCATTGGAATCACTAGCTCTTTTCTTTGCCAATCCTTCATTATCACTGATGCTGTGCACAAGTGAGCTCAGCTTCTCCCCTACTTTGACCCACTGTTACAATGTAGATATTGGTACATCAGTCTCAGAATTGACCTTGGCTTGCGATTACCCAGACTGAATCTCTCTTATCAATCTGAGCTTTACATGAATATTGTAACAGTTCCTCTCCCCATCATTTTAACACTGCAGAACAACTTATTGAATCCAGGTTTGCTCACACAAACATCTGAGATTAATTGTCATTAATTTGGTGCTAGTTATATGATAACTATTGGGATTACGTGGTAATGGCTAGGTGAGCACATGCATTTCTACTTTTGGGAGTTATGAGATCCCACAGTGGCTGCAAGAGTGGGTGAAATGCTAGGAATAGTGGGCAATTAATCACCTCCTGACTCTCCAAAGCCTGTCCACCATCTACAAGGCACAAGTCAGGAGTGTAATGCACTTGCCTGAATAGGTGCAGCTCCAATAACACTTAAGAAGTTTGACACTGTCCAGGACAAAGCAGCTCGCTTGATTGGCATCACGTCCACATGCATTCACCCCCTCCACCACCAACACTCAATAGCAGCAGTTTGTACTATGTACAGGATGCAGTGCAGAAATTCACCAAAGATCCTCTGACATCACCTTCCAAACTCAAGACCACTTTCATCGAGAAGGACAAGGCCAGCAGATACATACGGACATCACCACCTTCAAGGTCTCCCCCAAACCACTAACCATTCTGACTTGGAAATATATCATCGTTCCTTCACTGTCATTGGGTAAAAATCCTGGAATTCTGTCCCGAATAGAATTGTGGATCAACCCACAGTACGTGTAATGCAGTGGTTCAAGAAGGAAGCTTTCAAGGGCAACTAGGAATGCTGTCCCAGTCAGCAATGCTCACATCCCACAAATGAATAAAGAAACTCTATCACCATTTTTGGGATGCATTGAATATTGTTACAATGGGCTTTCACTTTCTTAACATCTATCAGTTCTGACTTAACTGGTAGCATTTTCCATTCTGAGTCTGAAGGTTATGGGTTCAGTTCTCACTCCAGTGATTCAGTACAATAATCTAGGCTGTTACCTCAATGCAATATTGACCAAGGTTTGCACTGATAGAGATGCTGACTGACCCTTCTGTCAGAGGGAATGTTAAATTGAGGCCCAGTATGTTCCATCAGAGTACGGAAAAGATCCCATGGCACTATTTTGATGAAGAATAGAGAAATTGTCCCTGAGTATCTTGGACAACTTATATTTCTAAATCAATATTGCAAAACATATTATCATATTGAGTTATGTGAAAACTTATTGTATGCAAATTTGCTGCTTTCATTACTACATTACCACTGTGACCATACTTCAAGAAGTATATAATTCATTATAAAGCACTTTAGGATAATTGCAAAAGTATATATAACTTGTGTGTCCTATTTAAAAAAATAACATTTCTTTTAATTCTATAACGTTTAGTCAGCTTTGTTAGATTATTAAAACATTTTCATTAAATAAATTCAAGAAATCTTTTCTTTGACCAAATAAACTCCAGATTTGGGAATGAGGTACAGTATCTGACCAGTAGGGTGCATTGTGCATCATCACATCATCACAGCCATGTTCTGATATATGTTGAAATACAAATCAACTTCAGCATTTTCACAAAATAAAGTGTTGCCTTTATTTTTGATCTTCCACAGCACACACACAAAAATGTATCATCTATCCTATTATTAAGCCAGTGACAGATCATTTAACTTATAATGATGAATTTGGGAGCAATTTTTAACCCTGTCCAGCAGAACAGGGTGAATGGAATAGTTAAATTCACAACTATGGCCAGCCTGTTCCCTTCCAAATATTTCAACTGATCTGTGCGGCTATGTGTCAGTTAACTGCATTACCAGGTGTCCAGATTTAAAAGTCAAATTTATGTTTCGATGCAACCTTACCAGTTCCAACCATATTTCAACTATAAATTTCTGATGCCCTCTTCCCATTCTCAGTCTGTCAGTACACCCTAGTGGGTTTGGCATTTAAAAGCTTTAACATAGATTAAACAGATGGAGGGGTTCTACAATCTAGCTCACCAGACTACAGGATCTTTAGTTGTCTGAATCACCACAAGCATTTCAAGCTTCCAAACCGCTGCAACCATTTGCAACACAGTCTGCTGTTTGCAAGGCTGGCAAGGATGGTGGATGATAAAATTTAAAATGACCCACAGAAAATTCTTTAGGTCTAAAACAAAAGTAGGATTTATTATTGCATTCGAAAGACAGCAAAATGGTGCTTTCACACACACATGCCCAAGAAAGAAAGGAAAAGAGAAGTTACAAACTGGAAATTACTTAAACTCAAAGATATTCATACTCATTTTACATGAATGAGTCCAGTAACCCGATATCCATTAGAAGTTCTTCCAGTTGTCTGCGTACAAAAACCTCTTTTTCAGGAGGACAGATGCAGTCAAACTGCTGCTAATGCTGAGGCATTTGTTAGCTGGAAGTTAGTTCACTTTACAACAAAATACAGGGTATTTTTTCCCAGAAATCAGACTTGGAGAAATTGAGATCAGAGAGGTATGCTTAGAGCTATATACTCTTCTGGTGTTATGAGCAGACTGTCAAAATAACTCAAAAACTGTAAAATGAAAAGTGATTCATATCACAGATTTCAGACACTTTTGTTTCAACTACTCTTCTATAGAGGTGAATTTTGAACATCTGGGTAAAACCTATTGTATTTTCTGGCAGATCATTGTGGAGTCATGAGTACAAAATCAACAATAATAGGTTTTGATGGTCTCCTTTGTTCAGAACAGGCAGAGGTAAACATCTTATTAATCATTCCTTTGTATTGATTTTGTGATAATGCTGTTCCTTTAACAAGGTTATTCTATCATGGTATTTTTTCAATAGGGGTTATAAAGGAAGAGGTGCTGAAATGTCTGAACTGGTTATTTTAATAATGGCTAACAGATGCTGCCTAAGTCAGCAGTCAGAAAAGGCCTTCAGTTTTAAAAAAAATACTGGTACAATGAAAGGGGAGTGTCCAGTTCTCCCACTTCAGGGTATTTCCTAGTTTTGGGTTAGTTTTAACTGGGGACCCAAAGATGCAGCTCCAGGCTGATGCTTTCTCTCTTTCTCTCTCTGATATGTCGCTCCTGTAAGAATCTGTTTGAATTTACCTTTTTGCTAAGGGGTGTATTAATAGGATGTTGCAAGTAATTGGAACAGCTCTTTGTTAAATTATGTTTTCGTGTTGATTGGGTTATCAAGTGGTTATGTTATTTTAAATTCTGCTTTCTTTTGTTCATGTGCAAATGAATTTCGTTTTGTTTAAAATCAAGTGGTTTGACCAGTTGCATCGCTCCTGGGCTACCTTCCTAAAATCTTTTGATGAAGTCTGGCCTGGTCCATAACAGTTTGGCTGAAATGTATGTCCAATTCAAGAAGTTGGCATTCCAGGAGGATGGCATAATCTTTTGTTTCAGTTAGTGCTGATCAGAATTTTCCAGAAATTGTGTCAACCTATGTCATGTGATCAGTGACATCCATGTTCTTAGTCAAGCAGAGGGCCAATTTTTAAGAACATTCAACCAAAACAATACTGTTTTTGCAAAGGAAATTAATGACCTCTGAAACTATTGATCTCCCTCTTCCAGCTCTGTGGGCATTAGAAAAGCCAAAAAGCTAATAAACACTGAACTGGGCATATAAATGTAATGGCTACAATGTTAGGAATACTAGAGTGAGTATCTCACTTCCCAACTCCTCAAAGCCTGTCCACTATCTATACGGTACAAGTCAGGAATGTGATGGAAGACTTCTCATTTGCTGAATAAGTACAGTACCAACAATGTTCAAGGAACTTGATGGCATTCAGGACAAATCAGCCCACTTGATTGGCATTTGAGTGACTGCTATGTGGTAGGCCAGGTGAATGTCATAGAATATGAGTTCCCTGATTGGGGCTGTTAATCAGGTCCAAACAGAGAGCCCAGGCTGACAGGAAGCTGGACCAGTATCAGGCACATTCCATATGTAAATAAAGGGTAATTTGGCGATGGTATACTAACCTCTGTGGAGTTATTTTACTGGTGACAAGAGAAAAGCATGTTCCTGAAGAAACCCACTTGCAACAGTCATCTTTGTGTTGGGGTAAGCATTTCTGACATCATGCCATTATTTGGGAAGCTTGACTCATTTGACCATGCCATCATAGACCAGGCCCAGTATGTGGAAAGAATGTGTTGTTTATTCCAGTGAAATGCCATTGGGGCAGACAAAAGCAATGAGCAACTCTTCTGACAGCTTGTGGACCGCAGCTTTTTTGGATATTAGGAACCTAACTTTCCCTGCGGCACTAGATCCTAAAACTCTTCAAGTGTTGACAGATTTAGTTAGGGAATATTATGATTCCAAACCTTCTTTAATTCTGAGACACTACCAATTTTACCTAGCAATTTGAGAACCAGGGAAATCCATAATGGGATTTTTGACTAGGTAAATTTTGACTGGCAGATGAATGTGTTTTTTGTTTAACCCTGAAGGACATGCTGACAGACTATTAGGTATGTGGGAAATGAAGAAACAGCTGTCATCTTTTAAGATATTGGCAGATTATGATCCAAAGTGAGATCTGGTATTGACATGCTATGTCTCCCTGTTACAGCTTTGGGGTAATATTAGCTGATACGTGGCCCAATAGAGAGGAATGCTCAATAGCAGATGCATCCAGGACTTTGGCAAATGTAGAGTGTAAATACACCCATATGGAGAAGGATATTTTGGTGATATTTGGAGTATTAGAGTCATAGAGATGTACAGCAAGGAATCAGATTCTTTGGTCCAACCCATCCATGCCGACCAGCTGTCCCAACCCAATCTAGTCCCACCTGCCAGCACCTGGCGCATATCCTTCCAAACCCTTCCTATTCATATACGCATCCAAATGTCTTTTAAATGTTGCAATTGTACCAGCCTCCATCACTTCCTCTGCAACTCCTTCCATACACGTACCACCCTCTGCCTGAAAAAGTTGACCCTTAGGTCTCTCTTATATCTTTCCCTCTCACCCTAAACCTATGCCTGCTAGTTCTGGACTCGCCCACCCTAGGGAAAAGACTTTGTCTATTTATCCTATCCATGCCCCTCATAATTTTGTAAACCTCTATAAGGTCACCCCTCAGCCTCTGATGCTCCAGGGAAAATAGCCCCAGCCTGTTCAGCCTATCTGTATAGCTCAAATCCTCCAACCCTGGCAACATCCTTGTAAATCTTTTCTGAACCCTCTACTTTCACAACACCTTTCCAATAGGAAGGAGATCAGAATTGCACGCAATATTCCAACAGTGGCCTAACTAAGTCCTGTACAGCTGCAACATGACCTCCCAACTCCTGTACTCAGTACTCTGACCAATAAATGAAAGCATACCAAACGCTTTCTTCACTATCCTATCTACCTGAGACTCCACTTTCAAGGAGTTATAAATCTGCACTCCAAGGTCTCTTTGTTCAGCAACACTCCCGAGGACCTTACCAGTAAGTGTATAATTTCTGCTAAGATTAATGTGTTGAAGGTGTTAGTCACCTGTGTTCCCTGCCTGTGCCATAATGTTTAAACTGATTCTAATCTAATCTAATCAGCAGAGGCTGATAGCTAAGTTCCGTACCCATAGGGAGGGCCTCAACCGGGACGTTGGGTTCATGTCACACTACAAGTGACTACCTTTGCACTATATACACACACACACACACACCTACACTCACACATGCATCCTCTGACAGACTTAGATCAGTTTACACTCACACACACACAAAGACCCACATGCACACATATACATATACGTTTATGGGGTGAATTTGTACTTGCAGAGTTACATTGTACTTTGCTCAAAAACTGCAAGAATCCATGTAAGACTCTGTTATCTCACTTTTTAGATTAGAATCAGTCTAAACATTATGGCACAGACAGGGAACACAGGGGGCTAACACCTTCAACATATTATCTGGCTGACACCAATTGTTACAGTTAACCTGAGAATGTAACCTTTTAAAAAAAGCTTTTGTGATTTACATATGAAAGGAGTAAAACTATCATGGTCATTCTAACAGATGAAAGACTCAACAAACAATCAAGGTATTTTTCAATGTATAATTTCAGTTACATCACAATGTAAACTTTTGCTATAAATTCTGTGTCTTATAATTGTGTCCTCCACAATCACCTGATGAAGGAGCGGCGCTCCGAAAGCTAGTGCTTCCAATTAAACCTGTTGGACTATAACCTGTTGTGTGATTTTTAACTTTGTACACCCAGTCCAACACCGGCATCACCAAATCATGACAAAGTTAGGTGGTATTGTACACAGTGTAGATGATAGCATAAAATTACAAACAGATATTGACAGATTAAATTAATGGGCAAAACCACGACAGATGAAGTTCAATGTAAGCAAAGGTGACGTTGCCCATTTTAAACCAAAAAATGGATAGATGAGGGTACTTTCTATGTGGTATAAAGTTAAATACAGTGGATGTCCAAAGTGACTTGGGGTTCAGATATATAGATCCTTGAAATGTCACTAGCAGGTGCAGAAAATAATCAAGAAAGCTAATAGAATGCTGGTCTTTATACCTGAAGGACTGGAGTACTAGGATGCATAAATTCTACTGCAGTTTTATAGAGCCCTGGTTTGACCTCCTTGAGAGTACTGTGAGCAGATCTGAACACTACACCTTAGGAAGGATATACTGTTCTTGGAGGGAGTACAACATAGGTTTAAAACAATGATACTTGCCCTTCAGAGATTAAGTTATGAGGCAAAATTATACAAATTAAGGTTGCTTTCTCCAGAAGTTAGAAGGTTCCAGGATCATCTGATTGAAGTTTTCAAGATATTAACAGGAAAAGGCAGGATGAATAAAGACAAGCTATTTCCACTGGTTGGGCTTCTAAAATTAGGGGGCATAGTCTGAGAATTAGGGCCAGACCATTCAGGAGAGATGTTAGGAAGCACTTCCACATACAAAGGGTGGTAGATGTTTGGAATTTCCTTCCACAATGGCAGTGGATGCAGAATTAGTTGTTAATTTTATACCTGAGATTGACTGACTTTTGTTAAGCAGACAAAGGCCAAAGGCAGGTATCAGAAGTTAGGCCATAAATCAGCCATGATCTCATTGAATGGCAGAACAGGCTTAAGGGTTGAAAAGCCTATTCTTGTTTATAAGTTTCTATATTCCCCTGACTCTACATCGCCTGATCTTCTTCATTAATCTATTAAGGAGTGCCATATTGAAGACATTCTGGAAACCCAGATGTGTGACATCTACTGCATAACCATTCCATTTTCTGCACTCTCTGTTAACCCCTCAAAAAGTCAAATGTAGCTTACCAAGCAACATTTTCCCTTTGAAACCTATACTGATAGTTCTTTATATTTCTCATTTTAAGATGTTCGTCCCTTGTCTTCATTGGTAAGAATTCCATTATTTATTCCTGCCACTAGCTTTAAGTTGGTAGGCATAAAGCTTCCAGAACATGTTCTAATCCCCTATTTCTACAGCCAATGACCCATCAGTCCCTTTCTGTTCCAAAGAATAATCATATGGACTTGAGATTTTAGCTCTGTGGCTCTCTCCACAGATGCTGTCAAACCAGCCAACTATAAGCAGCATTTTCTATTTTTATTTCTGTCCCCCCTTCTTGGTGGCTCAGTGGTTAGCACTGCTGCCTCAGAGTGCCAGCGACTCAACTTCAATTCAACCCTTGGCAGCTGTTGGTGTGGAGTTTGCACACTCCACACTCCATGCAATGTTTGCACCTTCCCTGTGTCTGCATAGGTTTCCTCCCACAATCCAAAGATGTGCAGGTTAGGTGGATTGGCCATGCTGAATTACCCATAGTATCCAGGGATAGAACATAGAACAGTACAGGCCCTTCAGCCTTCAATGTTGTGCCGACCTTTTATCTTACTCTAAGTTCAAACTAACCTACATGCCCTTCATTTTACTATCAGCCATGTGCCTATCCAACAATCATTCAAATGTCCCTAATGTATCTGAATCTACTACCATAGCTGGCAGTGCATTCCACACACCCATCACATTCTGTGTAAAGAACGTATCTCTGACATCTCCCCAAAACCTTCCTCCAATCATCTTAATGTTATGCCCCTTCATGATATACATTTCCACCCTGGGAAAACGTCTCTGGCTATCCACTCTACCTATGCCTCTCATCAACTATCAAGTCACGTCTCATCCTTCTTCACTCCAATGAGAAAAGCCCTAACTCCCTCATCCTTTCTTCATAAGACATGCCCTCCAGCCTGGGCAGCATTCTGGTAAATCTCCTCTGCATCCTGTCTAATGCTTCCACATCCTTGCAATAATGAGGCAACCAGAACTGAACACAATATTCCACATGTGGTCTAACCAGGGCTCTATAGAGCTGCAGCATGACCTCGCCATTCTTAAACTCAATCCCCCGCTAATGAAAGCCAACACACCATATGCCTTCTTAATAACCCTATCAACTTGGGTGGAAACTTTGGGGGATCTATGGATGTGGACCCTAAGATCCCTCTGTTCCTCCACACTGCCAAGAATCCTGTTTTTTACACTGTAATCTGCATTCTAATGTGACATTTCAAAATGAATCACTTCACCCTTTTCCAGGTAGAGATCCATCTGCCATTTTTCAGCCCAGCTCTGCATCCTTTCAAAGTCCCGTTGCAAACTACAACAGCCCTCCACACTATCCACAGGTCTACCTACCATTGTGTCATCAGCAAACTTACTAACCCACTCTTCCACTTCCTCATCCAAATCATTTATAAAACTCACAAAGAGCAGAGGTCACAGAACAGATTCCTGCGGAACACCGCTGGTCACTGAGCTCCAGGGTGAATGTGTGGGTTGGATGGATTAGCCATGGAAAATGCAAGGTTGCAGGGATAGTACAGTGGGTAGGTCTGGATAGGATGCTCTTTGAAGGGTCAGTGTGGACTTGATGGGCTGAATGGCCTGCTTCCATGCTGTTGGGATTCTGTGATTCTGTAGAAATACAGTAACTATTCAGTTGTCCACTGGTACTACTTCTTTTACAAACAAATTATGAATTGTAATTCATAATGCCTCTGCTATCTTGTTGCTAAATTCCTTTTTAAAAATACTCAGATGAGAAGGTTGATCTTATTTTAATTTGTTCAGTTTATGCAATACATCATTTTTAAAATTTCAAATGTTTTTATTTTATTACTCATCTCATTATTCAAATTCAAGTCAATCTGTTCTATCACCCTGGGACGTACAATTATTTTGTATTTCTTCTATCTCTTGATCATTACCTGTGTATTATGACGTCTATACCCGAGCTGTCTTAGTCACATGAGAGTGTTTTTTTTAATTGATGTATCTGTAAAACATCTTACTATTTTGTTTCACATTCCTTGATAATTAAGTTTCAGCATTCTGCTTTAGCTTCCTACTTGTATTTTGTTTGCTCCTTTCCTAAATCTATTTGTATTCTCTCTTATCATGCCGAACTGTCCTCCTATAAATAGATTGAAATTGTGGTTGTTGAGGTTTGTAATGTGTAACTCTGTAAGTGCTCATAAAATTAGTCAATCATTCACTCCAGTTTTGTCCTTCGCCAATTGACTTTTGGAATATACTCTGGTAGTAGAGGATAGTTGTCCAAATGCGAAAGTTGGAAATTAACAAAAACTGCAATTACAGTGGTCCTTGTGGGATGATGGGGACAGCAAATGTAAATAGTGTACGGGCTTGGCATCAGAAAATAAAATATTTTACGAGTTGGATGCCTGTCAGTTGGATATGATGAAGGTTTGGACTTCCTAACATTGCTGTAATATTGCTCTTGGATGAAGTCTTCAAAAAATATGATTTGCTGAATGCCTTTGAGGAATGGTCACACTTTGATAGATTCCAGAAAATAGATGGTCATTCAACCATGGAATATATAAGGGATTGACAAAATTCAATTTGTGGATTCATGGCTCAGTATGGGGATTTAAATTTCTGATTGTCCTGAGGTGTCTCATATGAACAGGCTATCAGTTCTTACAGGTGCTCAAGTGTAGGACATGTATCCAGCTTGCTAGTAATACAGGGCCTCAATGATCTCTTATCCTATCACAAATGGCAATCTGGAAGATGTTGCAAATATCACCTACAAGATACATAAAAACTCATGGTGCAGAATGCAATGTATTTGGGGGCAGGGAACCAGGTGATCAGAGGGGAGGTTTCAATTGGTGGTCTTGCTGCCATCCAGACTCATTCAAATCAAATCCAGAGCAAAAATGCTTGTGAACTCCTCTCCTGTCGGAATCTCAAACAAATTATTAATTGGCCATTTAACAGCAATTTTATGAACCTCATCCTGTTGGATTGTCTGTAATATATTAGTGGGTCCCTCATTCATGGGTGCTCTGTCCCCAATTAAAGGTCCTGGTATTTTTAACAAAAGGTCCCCTTCCTGCTATGGCTTCCAAAAACCTCCTCCCTCTTGCGAACAAAAACCTCCCCACAATCCCAATCTGACCCACACTCATATCTCTCCAGCAATCCATTGACGATCCCTGGTAAAGACCCCACTGTAATACTAGC
Source organism: Chiloscyllium plagiosum (assembly GCF_004010195.1). NCBI lineage: Eukaryota > Metazoa > Chordata > Chondrichthyes > Orectolobiformes > Hemiscylliidae > Chiloscyllium > Chiloscyllium plagiosum. Next base: position 30,553,721 of record NC_057731.1, on the reverse strand, counting down.
ATTGGTTAATGCTCCTGGTGATGCTGCCCGCACTGGAGAGCTGCTGGCATTTGGTGGTCAGAAACTCTCCAGATATGGATTTCTGCCATACGATGAGCTTAATTACATAGGCCCCTATGCAGCTAAGTATTGATTGGATTGTAATTGCTTCAGGCCTCCAAGTGAAAAGCAACGCAGTTCCCCAACTACACGTCATTCACATTGAGTCCCACCCATTAACATGGTCACCTTTACAGTTGCAGGGAATGTCTCCCTTGGCTTATATTGAGGAGAAAGTGAGGTCTGCAGACGCTGGAGATCAAAGCTGAAACTTTATTGCTGGAACAGCACAGCAGGTCAGGCAGCATCTAGGGAACAGAAGATTCGACGTTTCGGGCACAGGCCCTTCTTCAGGAATGAGCAGAGAGTGTTCAGCAGGAGAAGATAAAAGGTAGGGAGGAGGGACTTGGAGGAGGGGCGTTGGAAATGTGATAGGTGGAAAGAGGTCAAGGTGAGGGTGATAGGTCGGAGTAGGGTGGAGGCGGAGAGGGCAAGAAGAAGACTGCAGGTCAGGAAGGCGGAGCCGGGCTGGAGGGATTCGGCTGAGACAAGGGGAGGGGGGATGAAGAAACTGGTGAAGTCCAAGTTCACCCCCGG
>NC_057731.1:30517313-30552880 GCF_004010195.1 Chiloscyllium plagiosum | reverse complement strand
TGGGTCTGACAAGGGAGTCGCGGAGGGAGTGGTCTCTACGGAAAGCTGATAGAGGAGGGGAGGGAAATATATCCTTGGTGGTGGGGTCCGTTTGGAGGTGGCGGAAGTGACGGCAGATGATGCGCTGTACATGGAGATTGGTGGGGTGGTAGGTGATGGCAGATTTCAATCAGCATGTCCTTGGTGAAGTGGAGACATCCAGCATGCTGCTCCTCTCTGAAGGTGAGGTAGGTAAACTCCTTAAACATGCTGAATGGATATAAGATATTGCTGAAAGTACTTTTTCTTTTCATCTTACCTGTTTTATCCAGGAGCTTTCACTGCTTTGTCTCCTTTGCTCAATATCCCTGTCATGTTATAGCCCACACTATGGAGTCCAAACCTGGGAACAGGTTGTACAGAGTGTTGCATTCAATGCCTTTCACACCAATTCCTGTAAATGTCACCACATTTAGGTCACTCTAGAAACCATCAAAACAACTACAGTCATAACAAGATCCAAAAGTAATCAATCAGCAATTAATCTGAAATTATTTAATGATCCCTTGCGATCATACTGGTGGGTTAGTCCTTGCTGCTGAAAGCTCAAGGTTCAGTGAGGGAGTTAGCTAGAGTTTAATAGGGTCTGCTCTAGTGCAATGGGAATATCCCTATCTCTGGACCAGAAGGCCTGGGTTCAGAAGCATGCAATAAATATCTATGAGCAGGTTGATTGGAAAATATGAATGAGTGTTGAGCTCCAGCATGACAGCACTGGTCTCAAATCACCCTTACAGACTGATTGATAGCCACTGTCTGTATACATATGGGAGGCATCTGGTATGAATGCCAACGCCTTTCTCAAAATGAGCACTAGGAATGTGCACTGCACGACAGACTCCTTCATACAGTCAAAGCAGCACTTCTAGAATCAAGAAAGGGTGCTAAGGAGCCTAATTTCATGATCTAAATCTACAGTAATTTCAATGTTGAGTAGGACAAGTTAACTAACCCATGGCCAAAGAATTTATCACAAATATAAACCAGTCTGTTGGATTTTCTTTCCTTTGCAGACTGTCATTAGAAAAACAGTGGAAATCTTGATTTTCTTCTCATTGTCGGCAATGATGTGGTTTGAGTTATTTTTAGTGAATTCCTTCGTACAGTTAGATGCAAGAAATTCTTCATTCTTATAATGATAGACTGTGAGAAATGAACTGGAAATGGACTCCATAGTGAGCCTTTTAGTTATTGTGACTTACTCTATTTCTCATCCATATGCAGTTACTATTAATGTCAATGCACTATTGTAAGGTTCTACTTGTAACTGATGAATCAGGATGCCATGCAATCATTCTGCAGTTTTCTGAGGCTAACAGACTTTATTTCGTAAATATTTCACCAATATGAATTATTTTTAAGACGCAGCAATGTACCAACATAGAGTCAATACAAAAACACAAAAAGCAAAGTACTGTAAATGTTAGGAATCTGAACCAAAGACACAAAATGCTGAAAGTACTCTGTCAATAAGGCAGCATCTGTACTGAAAAAAACATAATTCATCTTTCAAGTCTATTACCTTTCATCAGAACTGGGAAGAGTTAGAAATGGCGTGAGTTTTTGAGCCTGTGGAAGGGTCCGAATGACAAAAATGGAGTTCAATACCTCTTCACCATTACCCCCACCGACAGTCTGAGAAATTAAATAAAAGCAAAACATAGTGCGTGCTGGAAATCTGAGAAAACACAGGAAGTAATGGAGGAACTCAGCAGGTCTGGCAGCACAAGTGCAGAAAGAAACAAGAGTCTAATATACTTCTTCAAGTTCCTGCAGAATTTTCTGTGTTTGTTTCAGTGTGAGAACTTCCTGCTTCTTCCTTGAACAGAGGCCAACAGTCTCCATTCACAATCCCGACTGAACTTGTTTTCACTTTGAACAATTTCAGCTCCAATCACTTCTTCAATATAAAGTATGTTTTTATGGATGTCTGTGTGTATCCCAACTATGCTTGCCTTTTTACCCATTGATTTTGATTGCCACCCCAAACTTCAGTTCTCAGCCATTGACTCTCCCCAGCAGATGTCTGAGACCAAACAAATTGTTTGAAACCTTGACCTCATTTTTGACCCCAAAATGAGCTTCTAGGTACCATCACAAGACTGCCTATTTTCACCTTTGTAGAATCACACAACTCCATGCCAACTCAGTTCCATGCACTGCTGAAATCCTCATTATGCGTTTGTTATCTACATACTAAGGCAGTGCCTCATTTGCTATACTTTGGTAAACTTGAGGCACACCCACAGCTACCTGGACTACACCTCCTCCCATCCTGCCCCCTGCAAAAACGCCATCCCATTCTCCCAATTCCTTCGTCTCCGCCGCATCTGCTCCCAGGAGGACCAGTTCAAAATACGTACAACACAGATGGCCTCCTTCTTCAAGGACCGCTGAGCGGTGATAGATATAGGACAGATGTCAGAGGGGTAGTTTCTTTACTCAGAGAGTAGTAATGGCGTGAAACTCCCTGCCTGCAACTGTAGTAGACTCACCGACTTTAATGTCTTTTTAAATGGCCATTGGATAAACATATGGATGATAATGCAACAATGCAGGTTAGTTCAGCTTCAGGCTGGTTTCACAGGTCAGCACAACATTGAGGGTCAGAGAGCCTGGACTGTGCTGTAATGTTCTGTGTTCTTTGAAAGCAAGATAATATTTCGAGTCTGGCGATTCTTCATCAGAACTGTTAACAGCTCAGGAAAGGTGGTAATATATTGAAGTGACGTTTGTGGGAAGGGGTTGGTCTTGCACAAGGTGACTTACTTGCCGATTTACTTCCTCCAACCTCAGTATCCAAGGCCTCAGGCACACCTTCCAGGTGAAGCAGCAGCTTACCTGCACTTCTCTCAACTCATTTATTTCATTCACTGCTCAGAATGTGGTCTCCTGTATATCGGGGGAGATGAAACACAGATTTGATGACCGCTTTGCTGAACACCTACACTCTGTCTGTAAAACATGACCCAGAGTTTCCCACTGCCTCCACTTCAACACACCACTGTGTTCCTACACCAACATTTCTGTCCCAGATCTGTTGCAGTGTTCCTTAACGCAAGTTCAAAGAACAACACTTCATTTTCCACCTTCTCCTGCTGAACACTCTCTGCTCATTCCTGAAGAAGGGCCTGTGCCCGAAACGTCGAATCTCCTGTTCCCTGGATGCTGCCTGACCTGCTGTGCTGTTCCAGCAATAAAGTTTCAACTTTGATCTCCAGCATCTGCAGACCTCACTTTCTCCTCGTAATTCAAAACTCTGCAGCCCTCATTCTATGTCATACAAAATCCTGTTCACCTATCACTCTTGTATTCACTCATTACATTTGCTTCCAGCTAACCAATAATTCAGGTTTAAAACTCTTATCATTTTCTCCATTTTCAAATCCCTCTTTGACCTTGCCCTTCCCGCCTCTCCAATTTCCCTCAGCCCCACAACCCTTCACACCTATGTCCTCTAATTCTGGTCTGTTCGGCATCTGATTTAAATAGATCCACCATTGGCGACCATGTCTTCAGCTGCCAAGAGATTAATAATTCTCTTCTTAAATCTCTATATTTCTTTACCTGTCTTGCATCCGTTATGAAACTCTTTAAAAACTATCTCTTTATCAGGCTTTGGATCATACGCCAAAATATTTCCTTATGAATGTCCATCAATTTTTGTATTATAATGGTCCTGTGAAGCCACTTAAGATGTCTTAATATGTTAGCAGTACTATATAAATACAACTTGTCATTGTTGTTGGAATGAAAGCCTCCATTTTCTATAAGGTATAAAATTTCCATATGAATGACTTTTGCCTTTCTTTAATCAAGTTCCTAACGGGTGTAAACCAACAAGACAAATTGTCTACAATTCTGTATTGAACAACATTAAATTTACTCTCACCTCTGAAGGCCATAAGGTTAAGGTAGGAAGAGGAATAGTTCATACCGCAATGTTAAGGATGTGCTTTAATGCTGAGACTAAGGCAAAGCTACATAATGATGTGCAAGCTCCCTTCCAAGACACAGAACATTCTGACTTGGAACTTTATTGTCATTCTTTTCATCAATGCAGGGTCAAAATACTGGATCTCCCTTCCTAACAGCACTGTGGGAGCACCTGCACTGAAACACTGTAAGATTTATAGAATCCCTACAGTGTGGAAACAGGCCCTTCGGTCCATCAAGTCCACACCAACCTTCCAAAGAGTAAACCACCCTGATCTATTTCCTCTACCCTATATTTATCCCTGACTAATGCACCTAACCTACACATCACTGAACACAATGGGCAATTTAGCATAGCCAATTCACCTAACCTGCACATCTTTGGACTATTGGCCAAAACCAGAACACCCGGAGGAAATTCACACGGACATGAGGAAAATGTGCAAACTCCACACAGACAGTTGACTGAGGCTGGAATCAAACCCGGGCCTGATGCTGTGAGGCAGCAGGGCTAACCATTGTGCCTACATGCCAGCCCTCACACCTATTCAAGAAGGTGGCTTACAGCACATTTTTCAAGGACAGTTATGGATGGGCAATGAATGCTGTGTTTGCCAGCGATGGCCACATTCCATGAATAAACAAAAAAAAAGCTAGTCGTGTGATATCTAAATGCAAAACATTTGATGCTGACAATGGATGACTGTTGCATTCCAGTGAAATGCGAAAGGTGTACACACAATATCCAGGGAGCTTTTACATTCTGGACCATGAACAAGAGGCTAACACTATTAATGTCTCTAGTCAGAGACAGGTTGGCTTCTGAAAGACAAGGACTATGCTTTCAAGACCTATCTGATAACAATTGTCAGGAATCCTCAGACTGATTTCAAAGAGAGGTACCACTATGTACAGGACTCCAAAAGGACCATTATTAAACAGACTATAGGAGGGCTGAAAATGAGATTGGAGGCCGGGACGAATCAGGCAATGCATTGTAATATACACCAGATAGTGACCTGTATCATTTCCAGCATTATCATGGCATGCTACGCCCTCCACAACATCATTTAACAAAGGTCGATGTCATGGGAGAGGAAAAAAATGTAGGGGAGAGAGATTTCTTCTACTGAGGAAGGGGAATGGAATGATCCTGTTATGTATCAGGAGGTCACTCACAGACAGGAAGAAAGAAGGGCTAATGAGGAGGCAGGCCCATGACAACCTTCTACATGACCTATTCCAGGATAATTGAGGCACCTTTACACATTTTCATCTATATTGTTTTGGAAAACAGTTTACAGGATGGAAACTATTTCCACTTTGTGACATAGAACATTGATTGAGAACTGTCTAACTTTGCTGGTTTAACTAACTAGCGATCACTTAGAAGCATCAAAATGTGGGAATAAACCTGAAGAAGAGAGGCAGATTAGGCCACACGGAACATGTTCCCCAGTTCTCATACAACCTGCTTGATATCATTAGTTGCCTTATTCCCTCACTATCCCTACAATTCCGAAGAGTGTTAGGTTCTTTGACTGTACCATCTGAGAATCCTGCAGTTGCTGTACAGACACTATTATGAGTTGGACAAGCCTAAAAATAAATAAAGTTCTCAACTTTCAGTGCATCATCCATCTCTTATCCTGAGGGTGTCTGGCCTGGTATTGGAGACTCCGGGTGAGAGAAACATCTTTCCTCTCAACCCTGTAGAGCCTAGTGACATTTCGCTATCACTTACATGGATATTCTATGTGGTTTCCATCATGTCATGGTCCTAGTGTTCTGGCTGACAGGCAAGATCACTGTCCCTGAAATCAGTCTTGTGAGCCTTGACTGCAATCCTCAAATGATAGCTCTACATCTAGCTGAACTTTGAGAACAACTTGAAGCATAACATTGCTGATGATGTTAGACAATGAAAGTTATCCTAATGGAATGTCAGCATCACCTTCAGATTGACATAAGTACTCCCCTCCTTTCAGTTCAGCCAATCATGTCAGCACCGAGTGGTGTAATGAGACTACAATGGTGCAAGTTTATATATATTTAGAGAAGAGCAGACCACACGCATGTAATGTATATCTGTACCTCCTATTTACCCTCAAATCATTATTGAATGCCAATCAGTATGCCAAGGTGCTGCCTGACATCCCCAATGAGATGGAGGCAGCCTGCCCAGTTCTATATTGAAGAGGCTGTGATGTGCTTGACAGGCATTCTTTGGCTGCTCAAAGCCCTGAGGGCCTGGCCTGCTCAAAGTCTCCTTCTGGGTGCAGATGACCACTCTTCGGCCTAATCTGCTGTAGGTAATTGGGTCATTGGCAAAGGGGAAATAGTGACTCAGGGCACCTATGGAGTGTTTGACTCACATCCTTCCTCATTATGAATGCCGAATGGCACCACTCTATCTCCATAAGATAAAGGGTTACCTGATATTAGGTAATGGCGCCTCATTCTCCTCTTGCCTAACCTTTGACACTGTGTACCCATGGTTACCGTGATAGAGTGCAAGTACAAGTGCATGGATGGTAGCCACTGTCTGTCCTACTAGATCTAGGTCTCAAAGGCAGCTGCCACCCTCTCCATTGAAGCAGCAAAATGCTCACTGTTCAACCCCTTATCAATATGGACTCCTCTATCTTTTGCTCTAGTCCACTGGGGTCTCTGATATCACTGCCTAATGTTCCTCTGTCTGTCTGTGTGTTTAGCAAAACATTAATGGTTGAGTACAGAAGCACAGGGCTCAGCAGGCAGAAATCAGTTCTGAGGCTGTGCCAACATGCATTTATGTACTACTCCTCCAGGTTGAGAATTTGTTCCTGGCCATTCATTTCTGTTACTGACATTATTCTGCAATTCCTTTTTTTTTGTTCATCTTTTCAAAATACTTTCTAATTGTCAGTATTTTAAAGGAAATAAGTTTACATTTTTTCAAATTAGTCCACAGATGTGATCTACTCTCACACATATAACTCAGACTCAGCTTCAACAGTCCTTAGGCAATTGTTATAATGAAAGTTGGTTTAAAAAACTACAGTTCATTAGAAGAGTATTCTGCTGTCCTTACCCAATTACAATAATGTCTCTTTTAAAACATAGCAATGAATTTCATTTCAAAATTAAATATTAATTCAGACTAGTGCATCTGCAAGTAAATCTTGGTATGTTTTAAAATCCTTCCTATTTCTATGATGGTCTGTTCATACAGTACAAAGATCTAGCTTTCTATTAAAAAAGAGATAGACTTTTGCAAACATTAAAAATTGCAGTACATCTGTATTAATAATGAAAGAAACTGCAATGCAATAGGTGGTGACTCAAATGTTTCCTACATTTTCCATTGACACCAATTTGCCATTTTTCCTTCACTTGTTTTGGATGCTCACCGATACCACAGGGTCTCCCAGACAGATTTTTTTTCTCTCAGTGCTCCTTGGGTCTAGGTCAACTGAGGTGACTCCACGGGGAAATAGACATTCACTTTCCACACTTGGCCTGAGCACCATGAACCTTTTTTTTGGACATGTAACCTTTCCTGATTTCCACCTTATCGCAATGCTCCCCTTTTGTTCTTGTTCCCCACCCTCACTCTTCCTCTTGATTAAGACTAACTTTTCCAACTTCTGATGAAAGGTCACGGACCTGAAATGTTGTGTTTCTTTCTCCCCAGATGCAGCCAAACCTGCTGAGCTCTTCCTGTGTTACTGCTGAAATTCCTTTTCCGGACCCCTCCATGGAAAAATAGCCACTAGCTCTTTGGGCGAGGAGCTGAAAGACTGGTGACCTCATGACATACTCATAACATACCCTTTGGGAAGAGAAATAAGAGGCGAAAACTAAATTGTAGGATAAAGTTGTCAAAAATTTACACCAGTTTTTTTGTGTTCATTTCATTTTTCTTTTGGTTGAACAATGGTCGCTGATGGATTCACTTGGCAAACATCTGGAAGGAGTCACTGAGTGGACAGCGTGAACGAATTGATTTAGTGTCAATGGATAATCATGAACCCAGCAGGGTCTCAGCGTCCACTGTTCGTATTCACTTATCTTACTCACCTTTTTAAGACTGGGACCCATCCGTCAGCCAGTTCCTCGCCACCAACATTCAGCAAAACAAAAGCACCATTAAAGGCAGCAATAAACGAACAGATAATGACAATTCTGGACGACAGCTCGATCGAGGAGGCAATAACCGTGACACCTCATAAGGCAGATTTGAAGCGTAGAACATAGGAGCAGGAGTAGGACGTTCGGCCCTTCATTATACTGTGTACCTTCCAGAGAAATGTGGCATATTAAACTAGTGAGGGTGACAGTACTGGCTCTTGAAGTTCCCCAAAATAATTTCATGCGTGAGATAAAATCATGTAAATTAGATGCATCCCGAAGCAGAGAATTGCAGCGCCATCAACCGGTGCCGGTGCATTGTGTATATCTTTTCAGAAGTAGTAAGGAATTCCGGGCTTTTCTCGCCTTTTCAGCGCAAATTCTGAAAACAGAAATCACTTTTCTTCTTGGTCTATCGGTCGAGTGATTTGTGGAATTCAGGTTCACAGAGACTGATGAAGTTTCCAATGGATCGTGGGCATTTTGCTGCGGGCGGTGAACTAATTGATTGGAATGTAGGCAAATGTAATTGAAGGAAACACGTTGACCGATTGTTGCACGGTTGTATCCTTTCTTGACGCCCTGTCCCTTGAAGAATTCGAGGCAAAATATATTGCAAGAATATCAATTTTCACAACCGTCAGAATGGTGTTGACACAGGCTTTTTCCAGCAGTAAGAAATGTGCTTATCATTTCGATAATAATCGATAATTATTTACTTTTGCAATGAAGATTTTTGAGAAAGCAGTAAGATCGGGGCTACACGTGAAATGTTTTATTGTCATTTCACGGCTTAATAAACAGATGCAGGATTAAAGAGGAAACATCAGCGATGCATTTTACACCAAACCGGTTACAGCCTATTCTCCCCCAACACTTAACATGAGACAACGAACAAATATTTATTATTGATTTTAATATGGAACAGGCAAATTTCTGAAATTAATAACACGCTTTCTGTGCTTAGCATTTAAATGGGAATAGCTGAAGAGAGACTGTAGTTCTATAATTAAATTGAGTAAATGTTCTATTTAACTTTAGTTAAATATTTTATACTTTTTAAATGATGTGCTTTATGCAATAAATCATATATAACGTGTTGTATGAAATCACCTAGACCACCTAATTTAACTGGGAAATATCTGGACTAAAACAATGTTGAGGATTCCTTGCCCAGAATTATGTGTAACTGGAATCTCCCTTCATAATATTGAATGGAAATCAGCAGTTTCTAGTGATTGGCCTAATTCTATTAACAGTACGCGTTATAGTAGACGGTTTTGCATTACTCCGTACCACAATAATGAGCCACACTTCAGAGTCACACACAGACTCAGCCAGCTGTACACTGCACCTTTTTTGGACAGCTGAATTTATTCTGTAAAGTCAGGCTTGTACACCTCCAGTTTTAATAGAATCAGAAATTCATTGCTTTCCAAATGGTATTTTCCCCTCTAAATCCTTTTAAAGATTAATCAATCAGGGTCTTTGGCATCAGGTCATTGGGTACAGGACTAACCTTTCGATTTGCAGAATTGAGGCCTGGCGGGGTCTGGTTGATTTCTCCTTAAGAGAAAGCTGGCAAGTAAGATATTAATGGCTTGTATTAAGTGTATGGTGAATGCCTATGTAACTGTTCCCTTCATTTTTGGTCAATATATTGGATAGATCGAGCGATGAATGCACATGCTGCGGTAGAGAGAAACACTGCATTACTCTATTTTCTTTTCTTGAACGTTTTCATCACTTGCCTTTCCTCGTCTTGTCAATCCGGAATATACACTTCAGGCAACTTTAAAACAACGAAAGTCAAACGAGCCAAACTGTTGTGTACAAATGTAACCGAAGAGGAGCAAAAAAAAAAGTCCCAACATGAAATGGTGGTTCGCTTTTCAGATTTCAGATTAGATTCCATACAGTGTGGAAACAGGCCCTTCGGCCCAACCAGTCCCCACACGACCCTCTGAAGAGTAACCCACCCAGACCCATTTCCCTCTGACTAATGCACCTAATACTATGGGCAGTTTGGCTTTTGGGTTGTTTCTACTGCAAATCAAGCCAGAAATCAAACGCACTGACTTGGCTGGCGCAAAAAAAGTGGTAATCATTATCATAAAACCTGCTTTCTCTGCACAGATGCTGCCAGACCTGTTGAGTTTCTCCAGCAATTTCAATTTTTGTCACAGCGTCTGCGTCTGTTTACGGTGATGTTGAGCGGAGCGATCTGTTGGGGTATCAATACCCAAATGAACAAATCTCATGTTATCACTGTGACAAAATCTGAATTGTTTGCCTGTGGTCTAAACAACCCCTTAATAATGAACGGCGACTCCAATATTAGATGCTACTGAGCTGCCGAACTTTGGTTTGGATAAATTATTTAGAATCGTGGCGAGGTTAGCATTTTCTCTGTTACTCATTCCCCCACTGTATCATGATTCAAAGCTTTCACTTGGAGCATTCATCATGACCGAGCGCGATAATGCAATAATATTTAATAATTCACACAACCTCAAAATTGTTTTGGTCGCATATTACCTTTTGCCAATAACGGAACTATGACATTGATATTGACAGCATTCCTGAAGTGTTCCTAATTATGGTGATACATATTGCATAACGTTGGAATCATTCACATTTAACTGTGCAAGTGCCGACACGTTATTATTGACTATCCGTGTCATTCCAATTCTGCCTTTTCTTTCAAGACCTTGGTGCGCAAGTTGTGTGTGTTTTTAAATGTTTAAATTGCCAGGCAATCCAGGAGAGATCAATATTTGTGTTCCTGATGTTTTCATGCAACACTATGCAACGGATTTAATAACATTACAACCTTTAAAATGTTAAATAGTCTTGGCAAAGTACTAAAACGCAACTGTCACAATTATAGAGAAACAAGGACTGGCTTGGAAAGACATTGTTGAGTTCCTGGTATCAGCCTGATCTGCATAGAAAATATTCAATTTGGTAATGTTCAGACCTTGAACCTAAATCATAATAACTTCTGCATTTTAATGCAATGTGTAAGACAGCAAATCATATGGTGTGCATAATTTAAAACCAACTACTAATGTGCCTAGTGGTTGAGTAAATACAGGATGGAACCAGATTGTATCAAAATCAGAACCAACTGTAAAATGTCTACGGCCAGATTGGATTGCTGTGTATTTCTAACCGTCTCTCTTTCTCTACTCAGATCCGCAGTGTTTTCTGCTCATTTCTGACACCAGCTGGAGTTTGATTTCTAACAACCTGTTCAAGCAGTCAGTAAAAGCACAAGTGAACTGAAGATTTTCCTCCTCTGTCTCTCCAGTGGGTTTTTAATCCGGACATGTGTAAACAAATAATTCTGCATTTATCAGGTTTACAAATATGTTTGTTTAGAAAAATGGGACGTTTATTTTTAAAAGCCTTCTGAACAGATTAGGGTTTGATTGACCCCCTCCCCCCTCCACAACAGCCCCCCCCCCCCCCCCCCCCCCCCCCTCCTCCACCCCCAAATCAAACCACTTCATTTGCACTGTATCTGAAAAGACACTTCTTTCGCAGGTTGTTGAATGATACATTCGCGTTTTGGGATTTGTCTCAGCTTTGTCTAGAGTCCCATCTAGCTTTCATAACCATTATGTTAAAAACAGGTTATAGGGTTCTGAACTTAAAATCTGAAGTGCTTTCTCTTTTTTTGTAAATAATGTCCTGACACCTGCTTTAAAACAATCTGGAGTAGCTAATATTTCATTAGAGGATTATAAAGAAGGGTTTCTAATTTCACTCCCTCTTTTCATCCTGAGCGTTTGTAATGATTCACAAGTTTAGTAATACGGGTATCTCCTTTTTGTTCATTGTTACTGTTGAGCTGAAAACAGGATTCCAATTTCCATCGAGATCGCTTTGAATCGATATCGTCAATTCGCATATATGTTGTCAAGAATCCATTAGAATCATGTGCTCCATGCAAATCAGTCCCAAATTCACACTGATTACCGGCTCGTCTAGAGTCTTGGAATTAACCCGAACTAGATTAAGAACTAGATTTATATAAAGTAAAAAAGTCCAACACAAGCAGTGATCCCTCGGAAATGGCAAATCCAGTATCATAAATTCAGCTTTTGCAGATTTGCACAAAGTTTTCTTTCGGTTACTGCCAGATGTGTTTTTATTATTTTAGTTCCCGACTCCAACAAAAATGAAAGGATTTACACCAGGTTTTGCTGTTCCAAATAGAATAGCAAAATACATGCCGTTGACCAATAAAGTGCTTGCAGTATAGTGATAAAGATCATATTTATCAACAGGGGGTGCTGTACAGGCAGCGTTCAGCGCACAACCCTGTGTTAATTGTGAATCATTTGTACACTCCCATCTACCGTATTTCTTCGTCAAAAGTGACGGCACTTGTTCCTGAACACAACCCTTGTGAATGGCTTCATCAACCAGATGAGAAAAGTTAAAGGTTAAACATTCATAACATAACTTTAAATACCGAGAACTAATGGTATACTTCCCCGCCAGACTGGTCTGTTTCCAGCCACAGTAAGTAAGTTATCCCCAGTCATGAAAGAACGATTATGCCAAAAGGGCAGAGTTTCGCCGAGATAACCCTGCTCACACGACACCGAAGACAAATAGGATTGTGAGGTGTGGTTTCCAACTCTCACTGCTCTTACTGCAGCAGACAAAAGGTTAATTGCCCTTGGCTTACTTCTGTTTCTGTCTACTGACATGATTGTCATCTCTTTAAAAAGAAACTGAAAAATAAGAGGGAAAAAAGAATCATTCCCTAAAACGATATAAGTCTTCCACATTCAGGGACAACACCTAAAGTATCACGCAGCTCGTTTATCTCTTGTTTCAAGACTTCATATTACAAAGGAGCTCCCTGATGATAAGTATCTGCTGTCAGAGAGATTGACTGCCCTGATGGACATGTTCGCGGTTTCTGATGTCTCCTCCTTAGGGGTTGTTTTAAGACCTCGAAAGATGTACCTCTCTGATCTGTCTTCCCATAACCTGAAGGGAAATGATTAGCAACAACAACAAAAAAATCAGTCTGTAACACAATAGAGGGACGAAGGTGATCTCCAAGCAGCATCAGAGAGAACAATGCATTCCTTTAGTGAAAGTCATGTAATTAATAAGCTGGGTCGTGTAAAAAGAAACACATTGTCCAATTTAGATGTCTAATAGTTTGTTCTAACCACTAATTGCCGCACTCAAAAAGAAGTCGAATCAAAGTTTGTTAGTGGTGCTTTTAAGCATTGTTGTCTAATTTAGGAATTGAGTACTGCTGTAATATGTGCATGACATTTAATAATAAATATCCCGTTCATTTAGTTTGATACTGTTCACGATGTTATACCTAACCCTCAAATGTTCGTCCAAGTTCTTGGAAAAGTCACTGTATGTTTTGTTTAACTTTTTGGTTGCAGTACACTGGTGATTGCAGAATTTTGGTCTACATGCGAACTTTTTGTGACTTCGTCAGCAACACTTACAAACCATTATTTTCAAATAGAAGACTTTGGTGTGATTTTGGGAACTTTGTGTTATCCTTATATTAAATACTGCCTCAGTAAATGAGGAAGAGAATGAATTCCTAAAAACAATATATGGTGGAAGAAAAGTACAGAGAGTTCATACGTTGAACTCTAAAATAAATCCAGGAGTGTGGGTGATTCTAGGTATCATACATAAACATTTACCTATCCCTTGAGAGCAACCTTTTCTCTCAAACATCAATCTATAATAATATATGCATGCATCTTCAAGGGCACTATTTACATCGCTGTTAATCTGTTTATCAATGCTAAACTGACAAAGAGAAACATTCTGTTGTATTTATTATGTTTGAAAGTGTAAAATAGTTATTGTATACTCTACTTGTACCATCTGATATCGCAGCACTGTTTCAAATAACTGGTAAAATAATTCACTAATAAGAGATTTAAAGTAATAAAAGACATGATGAACAATGGAGATATGAAATCTAAGAAAGCGAGGCCTAGATGATGTAGGTGAATATGATAAAAATAGGATTTTAAAACGATCTTGAACATTTCAAATGTATTAAAGTTGCTGGACCCATTGAAATTAAAGCCTTAAACTACACTCGCCTGTTGGTTTGCAAAATCTGGTAATTGTTAAAGAAATTATAGCATTCGTTACACATAAGGGCATTCCGATTTTAGTTTCATTATTACTGGTTATTCCACATAATTGTATCAATTACTCTAACCCTGCCGCACATTGTTGTTAATGTAATTAATGGTGTTGCATCCTATCCAGTTCCTATCATCATGAATATTAATTCAACTATAATATGAAGAGACGATGAAAAAGTTCCCAAATGATAACAAAGGCTAAATCTGTCACACGGCGGATTCGAAAGAATATCTGCGTACGTTGTCCGCATGTGCCTACACAAACTGAGATTCATGTTTTGATGTCAAACATTTCAGGGAGTGGTGTTACTGGCCGGTGTTTGAATGAGGAACTGCGGTGTTGGCATCAATCAGAAGAAACCCCAAACATATTCACGTTTCATTTGAAAGAAGTCACAGTCCCATTTCGAACATTATTTGGTTCATTCTTCTCCAACTTCATCTATTGCATGTCCCTTTTGATGGCCCATTTTAGATTTGTTTGAAACAGTTGGAAAAACGTATCTTGTTTTCCATTTGAGCGTCTATGGATATTACAGTGTGTATGATCATTCACTAGGTGCCTTTAAATAACTAACTGGTTTGCCACCCCTCATCTCCACCCTCCCCTCCCCCACCCCGCCCCACCGCCTTGCAAATAATCTTCCAAACAATCGTGCTCAGTCTCCTTGACTATATTTCAGTTCGCAGGCAAATATGCAATATTGTAGAACAAAGGAGCTTTATAGCGTTGGCGTAATGAGGTTCGAACTTTAGAAGTAAGTCCAGTCCCTTTTATAATGAGTATAAACACGACAATCCTTCTGTGCGTGCAGGTGATTCTCTTTTTGAAAGACAAATTAATTGCAAATGCAAATCATGAATTACTCTGCAGCCCGTGGGGAAATGTATTGTAGTTGTAATCATCTTTGCAACAGCTACCTTTACTGCCCTGCATAATCGTTAACATGTATTTTTATATATAAAGTGATGCACCCATGATTCATTTTCCCCATAGATTTGACTAAATGTTTTCTGGGTGTCAAATCGCGTAGAATTGCTTAATTTGCGTCTATCAGAATGGACAATAATGTAATTGTAATAGGTGCTGAAAGATAAAACGTTGTCGAGTTGTAGATGCCAGTAATTAAACATAAGAGCCAACGGCAAATACCTGGTATACTAGCCTGGTCGTTTATAGTACGATGCAGCCTAGTAACCAGTGGAATGGCACTAAGGTGTGCACATTATCATTCAGCCGAATGAAACGAAATGTATCATTGGGTAAACAGCTAAGGCCGCAGGTTGCAAATTATATACAGGGAAAGATGATGGGTATTTTAATTTCAACGCACAACCCATCCAAATGTGTTGGCATGTTCCTCAGTGCT
Source organism: Chiloscyllium plagiosum (assembly GCF_004010195.1). Classification (NCBI taxonomy): domain Eukaryota; kingdom Metazoa; phylum Chordata; class Chondrichthyes; order Orectolobiformes; family Hemiscylliidae; genus Chiloscyllium; species Chiloscyllium plagiosum. The sequence goes on along the minus strand of NC_057731.1, from coordinate 30,537,261 downwards.
ATAACTTATCTGAATTATAGATAAGAGCTGGGCTGTAGTAATCATTGTCTATTATGTGCTGTCGGGCCAAACTGCAAATTGACGACATATAAGCGCTTACAGTTCTGGAACATTATGTAAATATGTAAGTCATACAAACACTGTGCTGTATTCACCGTTAATGTAAAGGAAACGCATTTGTAATATGAAAGTATAGATAAACTAAAAGAAAACCTTAATTAAAGCTTTCAAAGCAAATACAATCGAATTCCCATGCAACACCCAGTTATGTCGTTAACCAAACTGAGCTGGCGCGCTGTATAGAATAAAAGATCTGTCGTGAGATTTGCAGCGGTATAAATTAGAATAATAATAATCAAAACAGGCAGTCCTTGGTTGACATTTACCCAAACCAAGTGCTATATCTAAGTGGTAGCTTAATATAAAATTGTTCTCGTTTACTGACAAAATATGTCACCTTCTTCAACTCTCCTGATAAATTAGCGCTGTAACATTTTTGAGTTTCCATTGGGTTATAAGCTTTGCCAAAAAATAATACATGAAAAATATTAGAGTCCTTTCTGCTTGTATTTTAGGAAGCATACATATGTGTACAAACAGTTCGACTTTGGTGTGTGTGTGTGGTAGGGGGTGGGGGTGGAACTGGGGGTTAAAGTCAGGCAAACAGTGAAAATGGTTTGTCTCTATTAAATGAACTCATGAGAAATACAGTATAACATTAAAGTGACATATGCGAAATCCTGCTTAAATCTGAGGTCACAGCATATCGGTTCTACTTATAAATCTTCATATACAAATTGGGCTTGCTTCCACAATAAAATTATTGCTATTTCTTGCAGTGCTACACTTCATAAAATCGCGTTTTAATGTGCCATATATCCCTGGCATATAACACTTTATCACGAAAACCTCACAAACTGAACGTCTCTGTTCAAACCCGCATGGAATACTGCCTACATCTCTTTTCGAATCTGGCTGCTTCAAAGGCGGAGTAGCTTTATTTTCTGTTATTCCACCATCCAGCCAAGATAGAACCTGGACTTTAAATAAAGACAAAGCCTGGAAAGTAACCGATTCATAGAAACCAGGCTGTTTTGCTTTCCCGTTGTAAAATGCACTGCCTCAATGGGCACAAACCAAGGCTTGAGGCGCTCAAAGTGACAGAGGAGGAAAAGCCTGGGCACTTTAAACAAATTTCCCCTCCAGATGGAAATGAAGCAGCGTTTTGTGCCAATGGACAGGAGTAAGTCATTTGCCTACTGCTCGTCTAGTGGTGGTTTACAGGACGAGTTTCTTTTGTGGTATTAGTCTCGTCCTCATTTGCTGCCTAATTGGACTATATAAAGCCAATAACAGGCGAGCTCTTATAGCCTTAAGCGAAGCGCAAAGTATAGGGAGGTGGACTCATTACATGCCATTCTTTTTTTTCCTTCGGTAATCCTATTTGCCATTGTGCGTGCCCAATCGCCGTATACTTTCTGCATTTAACTTGTATGACATTTTTATTTCATCATTATCATCTGGCGCCAGATTGAGGCTGAATGTCTCCGACTCTGTTGCAAATTGCTGTGGAGTTCCACTGTCCCCACATGCAAAAGTTTGGTGCGTTTTTCTGAACTCACTGGATTCTGAACAACGCGGTCCGCTTTCTTGCCCGAGCCTCCGCACGGTGCCTGCAGTGTCTGCCCGGAGTCAGGCGGCCATGCCTGAGACAGCAGCGCAGGAGAGTCCCATCGCGCCTAAAGAGTCCTCCTTCTCCATCAAAAACCTGCTGAACTGTGATCGAAAGCCGTCAAAGCCTAAGACTTTGCTGTCGACCGTGAAAGGGGTGGTCGAGGGCGCGACTTTCTCCTTACCTCATTGCAGGGAGCCCGGCTTCCCCAGGTTTGAACTCCCAGCTCAGAGGTTTGCGCTGCCGGCGCACTATCTCGAGAGGTCCCCCGCCTGGTGGTACCCCTGTACACTCACATCAGGGGTGCATCTCCCGCGGACTGAAGGTAAGTGATCTTTAAGCATGTTCTCCTTTCTAATGCCCAGCTTCCTAATCGCTTTGGTCTGCAGCGTGTCTAACGCCAGTGCTTTTCTATCCTGCTAGTTGTCGAGAAGAGCAGCGGATGTGCCCGAGACTCCTCCCCGGACAGGGACTCTCCCGAGCCGGCCCTCAAAATCGAGCCGGACCGCAAAGAAAAGGAAGACGCCAAAAGCCTGGAAGAGATCGTATTGGAGGAATCGAGCGACGCTGAGGAACAAAAGAAGGAAGATAATAACAGTGAGGACTGGAAAAAGAGGGCGGAAAGTCCCGAGAGAAAGCCCTGTAGGAAGAAGAAAACTCGCACGGTGTTCTCCAGGAGTCAGGTTTTCCAACTGGAGTCGACCTTCGACATGAAGCGTTACCTGAGCAGCTCAGAAAGAGCAGGGCTCGCCGCCTCTCTCCACCTGACTGAGACCCAGGTGAAGATCTGGTTCCAGAACCGCCGCAATAAATGGAAAAGGCAGCTGGCTGCCGAACTAGAAGCAGCCAACATGAGCCACGCGGCTCAAAGGATAGTCCGGGTGCCTATCTTATACCATGAGAACTCGGCGTCGGAGTCTGGGAGCCCTGGTAACGCACCAGTCACCCAGCCATTACTAACATTCCCACATCCAGCCTACTACTCACATCCTGTAGTCACATCTGTACCCCTCCTGCGGCCAGTCTGATTTTATTTTAATATTTATCTTGTTATTACCTTTTTTGTAAGATTAGACCTAGTAGTTTTGAAGCAACGAACCACAAGAAGACCAGCTGTAAATGTCTACATTGCTCACATCCTCCAGCTTCAGCTGTACCCCTTTAAAGGCTACTCTGGGTTTATCAATCTATCCTCGTTTTATTTGGCCAATTCCGTTTTGTAAGATTAAGCCATGTAGTTTTGAGACGATCTGCTGTAAATGTCTTTTTTTGTAAGTACTTAAAAGGAGTGGTGAAAATGTTGTTCCTTATTATGGTTTCACGTATCTGTGCAATATTGTACTATAGAAGTTAAAGCACTGTTTTGGAGTTTAAAGAAAATCATTGCAAGTTGAAACCCAATATACATTGGTCTAAACTGGAAGAACGTGTGACGAGTAGCGACTCTGGACGCTATCAAGTTTCTAATGTCAAGGCGCTTTAACTGAAGGACAATCAAAAAATATTTAAGGTTCTTTTTATTTATTTAATGAATGTATCGTTTACGTGGTGACAACGTATATTAATTTACCTGGATTGTAAATTTATTGACAGAGGTCAAAAGATAAAATTTCTAAATTTTTTCAAATAATACTGTTCTGATTATTATTTCTGGTTATTTCACCAGATGTAAGATAGTTATTTACTGCGAGAATAATTGGTGTTCTGTATGTTTTAGACAAAAAAAAGAAAATAAAATACTTGCGTTTTTGATATTGTAATGGCGAATTTTGTTGAACAGACTTGTTGTGAACTAAAATAAAATGTAAGCAGTCTTTGTTACTCAAATGTGTAGTTTCGTACAACCATTGACTCAAGAAACAGGGAAACTACTGTTTTGCTAATAAAGTATGAATAACAACGCTTGCGGCCAAAAACGACACGATATTTACAAATACCAAAACATCATCAGTTGAAAAGTGTAAAACCTCATGGCGTCCATACTTGCGGGCACAATTACTTAGCGGGAAGACGAGCTGGATTGATATTTTGGATGATGTGTACCTAATCTGGGGATACGTTATTCTACCTGGCCAAAGAAACCCTACCTCAGCTTTTATACATTTTTTGAAGCATTCTTAGTCAACTATTATCTGATATAAGGTGTATTTTATTTCATGTTCAGTGTAGTGAGGTTCTTGTTTATTTGGTGAGCCACATTTAGCAATACAATCTCGGCTAAAGTCTCCTTCAACGGCGATATAGCATTGAAACCTCAGACAGTGTTTAATTAAACTAACAAGTTAGGAAACTGCTGTGCAACCGATATAAACTTTATTTTTCAAACGTCCCTTCAATTGACAGTGAAGAATATTGGGAGGATTAATTAAATTCGCCAAGGGTTTGCTACGCTGAGACTATCTACACTTACATGTATAAACTGTCGACATATTTCGCAGTAGCTGGCGGGGTCAGTTACAGTGCACCTCACCTGGTAAGTGGTTGTACACACAGGATAGGGATCTATTTAATAATTAAATAATAAAGCTTTATGCTAAATGACAGTTCGTTATTATTAAATGAAGCTGCTACATGTACGAGGACTTTTATATGAGAGCTTTATTCTATTCAACTGCCATTGCTAGATCAAATACAGACCAACTGCGTTTAGTAAACCACTGAACGCATAGATATGTGCCGGTATACTGAAAATATATTTCAACCATTCCCATTTTTAGAGAAGGTCACAGTTAAAGTCCTTTACAGATGAACAACTCGAGGTTATTCCGTGTGCATTTTTATGGTTGACATCCAAGAAACCAGCAGCATCATGTTCTGATTTTCAGATAACATTGCTGTTGGTTTTTCGCGTGAAAGCTGTCAACAGAGCTGTCAGATGATTCACAAGTGCCAGGGCGCTAATAGGAAGCTCTGCGCCTTTGATTGTGTTTTAATTTGTTATGCATCGTGGCTGAAAATAAACATAACACAGAAGCCAAAATATGTCGCTCCTTGTGTGAAGTAATAACAAAAATTGGGTCTTGTATTGTTGGCGATACTAAGTTTATGACAACAGTGTCAGCATGAACTTTTTAGAACGTTTATACAGCAAACACACAACCGTTTAATCAACAGAAAACAGCGACTGCAAATATGCAAAAGTACTTTTACTTTGTATTGAATGTCGTAAAAGTACCTAGCCCAACCTAATCTTAAACTCTGTCAAGAACTGGCCGATAAAAACAAGGTTATACTTAATATTTTGCCCGTTGACGGCATTTTAAAATTGATCAAGTTGTAGAGCATTTTCTAACAGACGCTCTTGGACGAGAAAGGCGTGGTACCCTGTTACAGATGTTGCTTTACTGATACAATAATGGTGTTCTACCGAATCATTACCAACCTGTAGGAACCTGCTTCACGCCAATAATCAATTCAACTTCACAAAAAATAAAGGATTAAAACACAATCAATGTTGGATTTTTTTTGTCTTTGTGTGATTCGCTCCACGCTCCCTCTTTCATTAAATTCTGTATTTACACAGAACTACGATCTGTTTCTTAATTAAGACAATATTGTAATATAATGAAATACAATCACAGTTTTGATCATGCGATTATTTTAAATAGAGCTAAACCAATTAACTATAATTCCATATGGAAGATTTACGCTTGCAACAATCAAAATTACTCGCAATACTTTGGCAATTTTGTCGCTTCACTGTTACTAAGTTCTGTCTGCTCAGACGCGTTTCAGTTTTCCAGGTTTTATTTACAACAGTAGATTGGAATTTCTTCAAATTATCAAAATTCCGGTTAAAAAAAATTGTCAATTTGTTTCCACTCTTGTTCTTATATCATTAGCACTACAATGTTACTGATCCAAAGAAAACATTTGACAAAAAGATGTAGACTTATTTCTTGTTCAGGTCTTTCTTTCATTCATCCTTTTGGCTTTTGTTATAGATAGCTTCCCATCAGAGTTATCTTAGCCACCAATGTTACTCCTCATCCATCCCCCTACATAAATAATTTTCTCGCTCGACGCCTACATTAATCAGCAGACAGCTACTGTTGAGCGAAAATTGTATTGTAAAAAACCTTCTGAAAATCACTTTCATAAACCTGTATCGATGAAATTATCTTGCTCAAACATGCAGCTAAGAAGCCTTTACACCATTATATAGTAATCCAAGAAACGTTTTCATATGAACACTGTTCCTTCCGTTATTCGGCAGAACTTTATTTTTAATAGAACATGAGTGTTTGAAGCTTGTTTAATGGTTGTGAATAATTACTTAAGCAGAATTTACACAACCGTCATTATAATAGAAAAAAATTGTAAGTTATATATTTATGATAAATATGAACCATGTTTTAAAGCCGTACTTTCAAAACATTGGCTTGCATACAGAGAAAGGATCGCTTTTGTTACACAAAGTCGTTTGTCAGAAATCAGAGGCACAATATGTACAAAGGTTCATCATGAATGTGAACAGTCCCTGCATTGCACTTAAACGTTCCGGTCTCCAAATCTCTGCATTTGTTTAATCATTCCTGCTCATTTCAGTAAACATGGCTGCAGATATGCCGCTGTCATGTTTGTACCTTACACACACATGTATTTTTTTTTATTTGGTGCAAAATACAGGGAACTTTTGTATAGCCAACACTGCAATCATTCCAAACAGATATAACCTTTCCATCACTCCCCCAGAACAGGCTTCAGAACCACCGTGCAGACCATTTGTGCTGAGCTCAGTTCAGCTTCGGCAGCCTGCGGCTATTTTACAGTTTAACAACTGCACTAATTTGCGTCGAACTGTCCAAAATATCTGTTTAACTGCGGCATTAATCTGTGCCTGACTCTCAATTGTACTTAGTAACTTTCCGGGGGCAAATCGGTCGCATCTGATAGGTCAGTATGTTTGGTTGCAAACTTTATTTGTACGTAAAATGTGTTTATTTGATCAAAATGGGGTCGAGTTGCAAACGTACTTCGGAGATAATCACGTTCCTGTATCGACTTGGACGATGCAAGCTCTGCGAGGGGCCATTAAAGAGCATTAATAGATTGGCATAGCATTATGCTTTAGTACGTATTGATCGCAAAATGTCTGTAAAATATTGTTTCAATGAGCTGCATTGTTCATCGTATGCTCTTGGAATCTTGTGACCTTGGGTTGTCAGCAACGAGGGGTAAAAGGAGTCAAAATTAGCACATGATACCAGGGTGCCTTCAAACATGCTCTCTGAACACTCGCTATATTGTTAGACTCATCATATTGGTAACAAGCAAAGTCAGAATGCAGTTCAGCTGAATGTCTTCATTCGCTGGATGTATTTTTGTCTCTTGTAAAGGCATCTCTCAAATAGGTTGACTCAGTAATTAACCGGGATTCACACCCAATTTTTTAAATGCTGCACAACAACATCATTAGATAGACAAAATAAATACCGGCCCCCAAGTATCTACTGCTCAGTTGGGAACTAGCACCTTGTTCTACCTGGAGTGAGACTTGAGCCCTATCGAGCAACACCCGGATCTATTATTTTTTTTTAGAAACGCAGTTTAAAGAATCCGTTGCACCTCCGAGTCCCATTCGCCTCAGTGATGGAGTGTAACCATCAGATTTTCATCAAAGTTCTATTAAGTGAAACATAGGTTGCAGGGCACCTCTGATTGAAACAGTTTAAATTTTAATTGTGTTTTTAATTTGACATATAGTTGCTGAAAAGAATGACACTACACGCTACGGGGCGGTCGATTTTCTTAATTCATCCCCGAGGAATTGATGAGTCTATCAGTCCAGTAGATTGGAAACCCATTAACGCTCTATGGTTTACGCGTCTTAGGTTGTTAATTGGAACTTGATGGATTGTAGCCCTTTGATAGGCTATGCTGATCTAATCTCGATGACTTCTGTTTTCCAATAAATTACACAATTCATTTTCCAGGCCCGATTACATAAATTGTACACCTCCAGGCTCCCGTGGAATAGGGAGGCTTTCTGCAGCCCGTTGTGAGATGTCATTTGTACCAAGAACAGCAAGCTTTTGAATGAAAATCGAAACATAATCAACGTTTATACTTAGAAAATTTATTGATATCATTTTCTTCGGTAATTTCCTTATTTTAAAGTTCGACGCGCCATACATCATAATACACACGTGTAAAAGGACTGTGTTTAATATTTATCGAAGCTTGATTCGCAGATCAAACTTGTTTATGACTTCATCTGTCACTGCAGGTGGAACCTTTGCAATATTCTAGGCGGTCAGGAGGCGATTTTCTAGCAGCATAAACCCACTGAAGATCTATTTTCATTAGCAACAATACGAGCCTGACATCCCCTATACTTTTTTGGGGGTGGGGAGGGAGGAATCAATTTTCTGTGGTCCTGCAATCTGTGCTTAAAGCTTAACAGGCGTGATACATTCGCAGTGATTGCAGAACAGTTTCAGTTTAGGTAGGTTACCACTGGCCAGGGTACAAAAGAAAATATCAGGGAAAGAACATATCCAAAAGCTCTAAGGACGTAGAACAGCAGAGGTGGGTTTAGGACGAACCCGTTTCAAAATAGGTGATTTGAAGCGCTCTCTTTAAGCAGATGCGCGCATTTTAAGAGGCTTTTAAATAGTTAAGGTGCACAAAATGCGCCTATTTAATACGTCAATGTAGATTTCACGCTTTATCTTTATTACCTTCCAACTCCATTCAAACATGGTTCCCAGTTTAGCTGAAGGCAATGTGTCACATGATGAAATGTTTGCTTCTGTGCACATATGGCAACGGATTTGGATTTTAGTTGAGTAACTTGAAGGGAAACTAAATTACCAGGATTTATATATGGCGCAATTAGTTTTTAATACAACTTAAGAACAATACTGTTGCAACTCGAGTATGGTACAATGGTAACTCGCTCCCGATATAACACTTGCAGCAAATGAATCTTTGTTATGCTCTGGAAAAGATGGAAACGTTGTTTTTGAGAAATGTGTTTAACATTACAAATCACACTGTCTGGAAGTTACAAATAATTTCAAATCATTTGTACTAGTTTGTGTGATTTTCCAACGAGAGTTATCGCAACCATGTTTAGTGTCCGCATTAGGAACCTAGAGGATAATAACGCTCTGTTTGGAACTTTCTGCGGCAGCTACAGTTTCTGTTTGTAGTTTAAATACTGGATGCAGCCCCAAAGCCTGACTGAAAGCGGAATGAAGACTGATCATCCAGCGCTGTTTGCAAGGGCGCGCCACGTTAACGAGCTGACACAATGATTAAAGCTGACCATTTGTAATGTGTCGCGACCCCGTGAAAGCATGAAAAGGTTAATGTGGTAGAACGGTGCAGGGCTCTCACACCTGCCGCCCAGAGCAGGACAAGAGCTCAGCCCCTGTCAATCAATCAATTAACCATGCCCTTTCCGCAGTCAGCTTTCAGCAGCCAGCACAATAATCAAGTAAACAAAGTCGAACTCTAATAAGATCGATTGGGGATTAATATAGAAAGCTTCAATGTTAGAAGCAAAGTATTAGCAAGATCCACGTTTACAAATAACACACGATACATGAAGAAGTAATTTTATTAGATACTGCTGTTTTGGAATTAGTCTAACGTAATAAAAACGCTCGCTTTTGGAGCAAGGTCCAAATATCTATGACAATCAAAGCATATTTATAAATCAAGATGCTTTTTGGTAGCTGTTAAGATTCAGTCGCCAAGGTCTGTAATTTATAAATAACATGAATCTAATTGTGATGAAAGTCAAGCTTGATGTCAAAGTCCTGCTTATCGGATAAGTCAGATCAGTGTTTTTTTTATGTAGTTGATCATTACAGCCCACTGAAAAGTTAGCTTCAATTAATCTCATGCTTACAAGACTCCACATTGTAATGAGATAATCAATAGAAGGGATCATGCTAAGCTTTCGACAATCCAGCAACTTTATGGGCAAGCTAGAACTGCCAGTCAAATCAGTAATGCGATACTTTGAGGGAGTTAATGTACCTAGAAAGAGATTTAAATCTAATCAGCAAATTTCTAGTTTGTGTTTATTATCAGGACATTATTATCATTTTTCAAAATCATGTCATGCTATAAACTCTGCCTGGTCAGTACGGTTAATGTGTTATTCCAATTTTTCACATATCTGTACATCGGGAAATGCTCAGATTATGGGATAGGTGCATCTGGCTTCGATCAACCGGCTAACCAGCGAGTTCCTTAATTAAACCCAGGATTCAATTAGACAGTCATAAATTAATCCACTTCTTAATGTACATCTACCTCAACTAATCTAGCTGGGGTGTTGGAAATTTTGTCATCGATCAAGGAACTGATTAATTTATTCACTAATCAACTGACTGTCCAATGTGCACCACATACATGTGTGTTACTAGCGCTTGCATATCTGTTGGCATTTGAAAACCTCTACACTTTGTTCACTGTGTCTCTGACAACAGCTGCCAATGTTGTACAACTTCGCTGTTCTATAAGATCTATTGCGAAGTGTCAGTAACATATACAGTGACAGTGATTAGAAATCGTGGTTAAGACTTATTATAACGTGGATGTTTTTAAAATGTGCTTTCTATGCTTGGTCTTGAGTACTTATGCGCAATCCGTATTATTTGATAAATTGTTAAGTACACATTAGATGCAAGTCCACAAATATCCAGCTGCACATCTCTATTTATTTAGTTCAACGTCTGGAATTTTATTTCGACAACTAGACATGCAGCTCTTCAAATGCTTTTATGAATTCAACTTCCGGAAACTTTATTCCAGTTAGTTTGCTTCTATCCCTGACCTCAGGAATGGAACATGAAATGGCCAAAACACTATAATCTCCGTGGCGAATTAACCATCGATCCAAGCATAAAGGAGGGTTCGTTTAACATAAATTATTCAATCTCGTCCATTCCAATAGGAAAGGCAAGTAACTGTATCTGGCCACTGGCAATCGCAGTCCAATTGAATACTAACGATGAGTTTTAAAATACTAGCATCAATTCCGTTTACTAAGTTGTTTATCTTCTTTTTCCTCCTGTCATATCAATAATTTGTCGAATGTCTGTTGCGATCTCGTATTGCATCTTGCCCGTCGTCGCCATGCTGCCTGACGCCACGAAATGTGCATCCAATCTAATTGTTGTACCTGGTTCCTGACCCTCTAACCACACTGAATCTTAGTTTTCAGTCAGTTTATAAACTACAAAATCAACTATTCATAAATTCAACCGTGCGTTAACGCAACTCTTATGCCAAACCCACCATTAAGGGAAAATAAGCATCCTTCAGTTCTCCAGTCTTAGAGTGCAATATTAGATGGCTCTTGTTTCCAGCTCCAAACGATTGGACAAACCGGGAAACAAATTTACAATGATCGCTTTAGTTAGCAGTCAGACTTTGGTAACGTTTAAATGGCTCCACCTCAACCAAACTTGCCCACCATTTTCCCATTCAATAGTACTACCCTAATGTTATGTTTAGTTATTTCGCAAAACTTGATCGTCGCTAAGTGACCAAGCTTATTCAGCCTTCGGTTAAGGACGATATAAGATGAGAGTAGGTTCCATTCACATCTTTAGCAATCAGAAATCATCATCAACCAAAATCAATCAATGTTTGTTACTGGTTTAAGACTATTGGCCACCCATTCTATCTTCCACAGACTGGTAGCCTGATTTGATCCATAATGTCAGTAAGTGACGGTCTCGATATGCAGCCACCGTACAATTGCAACCGTAGACATGAAATCAGACTACGGTAATTCAAATCCCGAATGTATTTTACTATTTGCTGAATTTGTCACCATTTTCCACTATAATATTAATGGCTTCAAATGAAATTACGATCCTCGTCTCCCCCTACATTAAACGTGACATGAAAACTCAACTGCAGTCTTATTTGTATTTTTAAGAAATAATTGTTTCGTGGTTTGCACATTGCAACATATCCCAACTTGATTTTTATTTGCTTGGAACACTATGTTACAATCTGTTTCACTCACAGTCTAGTAACTGCTCACACTACCAATCCTCACTACTGCATTGTAAATAAAAGCGGAAATGCTTGCATCAAGCCAGATCAAATCTGGTTCAATGGGGTGAAGACGTGTTCACCATTTTGGTATTTTCTGGATCTTTCAAAAAGTAAAACAACGTGAATTTTGCGAGTTAATTTCCCATGCGAAATGTATTAACCCTGAAATTCGCCAATAACATTTCATGATTGTGAAAATTCGGCTTCATCGCGACTAGGCAGCCTTTACCTTAGCCCACACCCACTACCTACCTAACCGTCGCCCCAGAACCTTAGGTACAAGTCATTTACTAACTGAAACCACCAATCTTTTTAAGCCTGCAACTGTGAGTAGCCTCAGTTCTGATTTTCAAGGAGTAATAAATAGTTTTCTCTGAGGCGAGGATCTGGCCAGTCACATTGACCTGTACTGCAGCCTTTAGGTCAGTAAAACTTTAAACACATCAGAGTCACCACGTGTGCCTATCGGGGCAGTATCTATTGTCACCTAGGATTGCATCATCTTTCTTCAAAGCAAGAATGTTTTTACCATCTCAAAACATCAACAATCAATCAAATTCTTGGCTTAACCTAATCATCCCTCAGCTTGTGTAAAGTTCAAAAATTTCCGGGACTGACTGCTGTTTTTGATTGGCTGCAGCAACTCAAACCTACATGCAAATCAGCCAACGCCACTGCCTCGGCAGCAGATCAATACAGGTTTACGGGACGCCGAGAATGCATTCAGCCCGTGCATGCTCAGGGAAAACGACTGCAGAACAAAGCCACAACAATTTACGGCGCCTCACACTCCTACAAGCGATTGTAAGTAAGTTTCTTTCCTTTTTTCATGAACGCAGAATGAGCAACAAAGACGACATCACAAAGTGTTCCCCTGCCCCGATCTCCAGCTTTACGATACAGTCCATACTTGGGACCTCGTCGGAGGAAGAACGCACAGGTTGCAATGACAATGCAAAGGTAAATGCGAGGAAGCGCTGTTTGTCCGACTCCTCGGACGAAGAGTTAACCGAGGAAGGATACAAAGACCTCGCCTGCTTCTGTTCTGACTCTGGCCCCACAGAGCCCTGTCGCAGACACCAGACTATCAGCTACACTTGTGTGAGTAAGTGAAGCAAGAATCTTTATATTTACGGTGCATCATTACCTTCTACTTCTTTCGGCGAATAGCTTTGAAAAAATAATTTTGTTTGAGAGATACAATGCCTTTGCCCCTTGAATTGGATTTTGTTTATAGCGCTCTCTTATATAGTTTCCTATATGGTATATGCTTGTCTCTTGCACGATTATCGCTAACGTCCAAGCAGGCACCAGTATTATCGGCCACGTCAATAGCGACTCTTACATTAAAAAGTGAAAATGCTGAAAACTCTGGGCAGATCAGATACCATCAGCCGACTGTTTATATTTGGGATGGGATTTAGTCGGTAAAGCTGCATTTTGCAAACGTAAAGGGATTTCTTACTGCGGACAGAAAACATTCACTCAATTTGTTTTCCGCACCTAAATTACACAAAATAACATGGTCATTCAGTAAATAGAATACAGGGAATGAAGTTTAACAGTTACATGGTGACTGGAACCCAGGTAAGACAACAAAACTTCTGTTTCTTCCATCGTTGACAACATATTGACTCTGAATTATAACACATCTACACGACTATTTATTGAAATCAAATTTAACACAGTTTATTGCAATGGAAATTAGGCAATGCGCTTCGTGGTCATATTTAGCTGAGCGTTTGCAAAGCCAGATTAACCGAGCCAAACAGCGGCGATTTGCAAGACTGACAGTAAATATAGGTGGGACATGTTTGGGGTTCTTTGCTAATTCATTGCAGAGATAGCTAGAGAATTAGAAACGTGTTTTCTTATCACCAAGTGTTAAATAAAGTTCATTCTTTTTTGACACTTTGTATAATTTTCGTTATACTTAAAGGGAGTTCCTCATAAGAAGCTTCCAGGGAGTGACGCATGTCATACGCTCCAGAATGAAGGAGAATTTAAAAATAGTGAATTCTGTATGAGTCCATTATTCTGGTCGCATAGACAGTACGAGTGAATTTTCTTTTCATTTAGAGGTATAGGTATAGCGAAAAGATGAGGATCACAAAGAATGTATCTGAGAAATGCCATTTGTTTTTGATTTTTAGGTAATACTAAAGGAGTTGGCACCGCTGGCCAGGAAAGTGCGGAGAGAAGGCAGCAGCAGTACCTGTCGCAAGATGGTCAGGTTTACAAGGAAGAGAAAGAGAAAAATTGCATGCAGACATCAACAGACAGACAGAGAGAGGGAGACAGACAAGGGAATCCGACCAAGAAGAAAACTCGCACTGTTTTCTCTCGCAGCCAAGTCTACCAACTAGAATCCACCTTCGACATGAAGCGTTACCTTAGCAGCTCGGAAAGAGCCTGCCTCGCTACCAGCCTCCAGCTTACAGAGACCCAGGTCAAAACCTGGTTCCAGAACCGCAGGAACAAGTGGAAGCGACAGCTCTCAGCAGAACTCGAGGCAGCCAACATGGCCCACGCGTCAGCGCAGACTCTGGTCGGAATGCCTCTCGTTTTCAGAGACAATTCCCTTTTGAGGGTTCCAGTCCCCAGATCAATTGCATTCCCAGCTCCTTTGTACTACCCAGGCAACAATCTTACAGCTCTTCCCTTCTACAATCTCTACAACAAAATCGAATACTGACATTTTCTGCTCCACGTCTCTTTATAATTGTTTAACAATTAAATTGTATATTTATATAATATCCGTATCTGTTTAAAATATATCTTTCTTATATGCAGCCACTTGCATAATTATAAAGACAATGTGCTTCTCTATAAATTGTATTAAATATACAGTGTATATATGGATTATTTGCAGTATTTATTTGAAAATCAGATACTTAAAATTACAGACGGGCGCAATATGATAAAAACGTTAATACGAACGTAACGATCAGAATATGAAAAACACACATGACGAAAAATGTACAGTACGGGTTTTAAGAACATTTCTTCATGCCTAACAGGGAACCACACTATATATTTCCGATCTGATGGTATTGATGGACTTTGATTATAGGAATTCATTGTGACATAATAGAATTTTTGACAAGAGCAATGAATAGGCAACAATGACACAGAAGAAATAATATTCATGCATTTTCTTTTACACTGAGACTTGGTTCACTCACCAAAAGAGTCTGGCATAATGTTATTTACATTAAGGATGCGGTATATTAATACATTGAAAATCTGAAACAGAGAAAACATATCTTAAATGTTATGTGCACTGTTACGGGAAAGTTGTATTTCCAAAGCAATATGTTTTTGTCTTAGCTGAGCCTGAAAGATCGTGAGCAAAAGGTTATAGCTTGGAGTTTTCACAAGCAGTACTTTCAAATCTTATAATTTGTATGACAAAATGAACACATAAACCTGAAACATAAAAGTAATAATACAATAACACCGTCCAAATATGGATACTTCAGATATTTTCCTATTCTTAAATTCAGTACCTTTGATATAAGGAGTAAGTTTCGGTTCAGGATAGTACATTGGGTAAAGGTAAGATTAATCCAGGGTGTTCACAAAATGTTGAGAGGCATTTTTTTTATTTAAATAATTTATAAAGATACCTTTTCACTCTATTAAACTCAGTTTCAAAAATATTAACAAAAATGTTAAACATTATTCACTGCAACAGAATGACAATCTTAAATAATAGAAAAGAGCCAAGACTGAAGTTTTGAACTAACTATGGAGACTGAGGCTCGTGACTGACAATTACATTTATCATCGACAAATTAGCGTAGTGCGTCTCTTAACATTTAAATTTAATATATTTATTATAATAATTTCGACACATTTTGGATGCAACAAATAATTAAGAAAATCTGGAGGAGAAACTTTCACTTGGTTTATGTGCATTTTTATTACGGTCATGCGCCACTTTGTAAAACATGCATTCACATTTCTCCTTGGCGAAAATATTACTAAGACGTTTCTAAGATGAATGATCATTATTTTCAAATATTGTTGAAATTGCTGATCAACGTACATGATTCGTAAATGAGATGCTTATACCCAGTTTGAAACTCCATATCTTTTTGCAACAAGTTCTGTTGTCTATCAGCATAAAACAAATTACGATAATATTTATCGTTTGTCATTTAATTACCCGTTCTCAAGATTGCAATACTATGTTCTCCAAAGATCATTTGTGCTTCTATTGCTTTTTACTAAATTGAATATTCACCTTCATTATGAAAAGGGCACTTTGGTTATATTTTTACTCAATTGAATTTTAATTGAAATAACAAGCGGTTCTTTTATTTGAAAGGTGCTTATGGATTTTTTAATGTTATTGTTATAAACATGTTGCATAACAAGGCAGTCAAGACAAGGTCTAACTTGCGCTTGAACTATAGGATGGAATGTTAGACAGCGAATTTACAGTTTCCGAAAACAGAAAGCACCTGCTAATCTATCATTTTAATTAAAAAAACTTACTTTAAAAATAGTAACAGTTCATCAACATGATGCGCGACAGCAGGAAGATTATGATAGTTTCAAATTTTCCATTGTACAATATTATTCAATATAATGTACTTTGTACTTGCGTGTACGTGAATGAGTACACAACGAAAGTGAGGTCTTCGCTAGAATCAAACGCGACTTAAAGACAGTATATTAGGACATCTTTGTATAGCATTGTAGGCATTTAAACAAGAAAGTTCAAACAGATACAATCCTCAAACGTGACAAATTTAAACAATGCTTTGAAAGACAGAATGGGCGTGTTTCATCAAGAAAACCATTATGACCAATTGAAAACAATTCCAAAATCTTCAGTCATATTAATTCGTTGGATCATTTTTGAGAAGGGCGCAATTACGTTTACAGCAATAACAACAGGTACTCCAAATACAATATTAACAAAAACATTGAATTATAGAAAATGAAGTACATGTATTGAAAGTTAACCACATAAATTCAAACGTATATGTCTATCTTATGAAGAGCGACAATAAGCTTTAAGAACATGCATTGATAATAAATGTAGATTAACTCAAAGTATTGATTATCTGGATAACACCCAGGAAGGTAACATTCATTTATTATGGTATAATCTCTATGCGTACACGTTACAGTATTGCATTTCCATTAAAAAAGGGTTACTTCCTTCGTGATTGAAAATAAAAAAAGCATGTAGTAAGTTACAAAATTTTAACATTGACATTAATATTATATGTTTATGAACACTATGTTTTTAAAGTATTTGAACTGTTGCATCTCTCCAAAGTTGCTGCACAACGTCACAATGTTGTATGCTTTGCCCTAAAGAAATCCAACAATATATTTTAAAATTTATAGTTCCTTTATAGGACCTTTCCGTCATTGATTTAAAAAATGTCCTTGTGTTTAAATGCTCCTCGTTCAAGTTGAAGTTGGGATATTGCAGCTTTGAGGAACTGACCTAGGCATAGGGAATCACGTGACCAGGCGCCCTAACATCACATCCGCCAAGCAAATAGGCGCTAAAACGGCCCGTGTTCAAACCGACCAATCAGAAGAAAGGATTGGGAGCGGCCAGGACGGGTACAGCGGCAGCGCCTTCTGGAACAATCCGAGTGAAATCAACGGAGGTTCGAGTTCAGGTTCAAAATAGAGAGGACGAGAAGGTAGGTAGCGGGGGATGGGAAACGCGAAGTTGAAGGCCGGTTGTTCACATAGTGCGCGGCTGCATGGCTGGCCCTGTCTCTCTCCATCACATCTCCGGCGTGGATTGTGCTGGAGGCCGCTGGCGCCGTAACCACTAGGCCGGAGCTGCCGCACGCGGCTCAATTTTCGTGTCTGTTCGCCCTAGTTTTCTGGCGTCGGGGGAAGTGAATGTATCGTTACATCGCTATCCCATTTCTGCCAAGTCAAAAGCCAGCGAAATGAAGGGGATCTGGGTTTTGGGAATTTAGTCTTGAGATTGAGCGCCGGCATTCACATCAGGTTGACGTGGCGGCCATCTTGTTGATCGGCTATAGTCCAATTCTAGTTTCCAAATATTGTGGCCTTTTGCAAACAATAATTCCTTTATTAGTTTTTTCACGCAATGTTTAAAATTCCTTCAACTAGTATTTGACGCTTGTATGGCTAATTCCTTCACTACTGCTTTGATAACTTACACAAATAGAAGAGAAATGTATAATTAACAACAGCAGGTTGCCCCTTGTTTCTGTTGTGTTACTGACAGTCAGAGATGCTAACTGCCCATAATCAAAATGGTGTCAGTGCTAGAAGAGCAACAAGGGGCACCAGTGTTTTGACCCGGGCACATGTTCTTTCTGGAAATAACATGCTGTCTTGTTTGTCAGCTGGACTGTCTACTGCAACATATTTGTAAGTGGGAGAACTTTTTTTAAACAAAGTTCAACCTTTTTGTTGAAAGGTCATTCCTTATGGAAGAGGGAAATGTACAATTTACTACAACTGTGGAACCGCAAACTTTGGAGGGATGGAGAGATGATGAGAGTTTATGAAGAAATTTGAACAGGGATGAGGGATTTCTATTGAGTGTGTTGTTCCTTTAAAGACTTTGTAGATTAATAAGGGTGGGTGGTTTTTGAGTGGAGCTTGTGGGATGTACTGAGTATCAGTTTTGCATAGCATGGTGGGTGGGATGCTGCCTCAGAATGCATTGGAACAAGTGTTTCAACAATACGTTATTATGGATGACAGAACAATTGGCATTTGGTAGGTTGATGAACAGGATATTGTGCTTATTACTTACTTCAGCAATATCTGGCATGTCTACAGGAATTTAAAGCAGTTATGCTATGGGAAATAGCAACCTTATGGTGTAGTGATCATTATGGGTAGGGAATCTTGGTATAGAGTGTCATGATGATGTTTTGGTACCAAAAAAACACACACAAATGGGGGTAACTAGCTTCTTTAATGAGCAGCTTAAAGACAAAGTAGTCCAAAACCAGGTGTTTTGCTCATAAATTATTTTGTGTGCAAGTCTGTGATATGGTGGAGTGTAGATTCATCCATGCTGACCAGATATCCTAAACTTATCTGGTCCTGTTTCCCGCATTTGACTCATATCCCCAAATCTTTCCTATTTATGTATCCATCCAACAGATGCTTTTTTAAATGTTGTAATTTAAATAACCACTTCCTCTGGCATTTCGTTGCATACATGAACCATCATCTGTGTGAAAAGGTTCCCTTTTAAATCATTCCCCTCTGACCTTAAACCTATGCCTCCTAGTTATAGACTGCCCTACCCTGGGTTGGGAGGGGGAGGAGAAGAAGGGAGGGGGGAGCAACCTTGTCTATTTGCCCTATCCATGCCCTTCATGATTTTATAAATCTCCATAAGGTCACCTCTCAGCCTCCCACGCTTCAGGGGAAAAAGCCAGACAATTCAGCCTTTCCCTATAGCTCAACCTTTCAATCCTTGTAAGTCTTTTCCGAGCCTTTTCAAGTTTAACAATGCCTTTCCAGAACTGAATGCAATACTTTAAAAGTGGTCTAACCAGTGTCCAGTACAGCCACAACATGACATCGCTCCTATACTCAATGCACTGTCCTCCTCCTTCACCCTGTCTACCTGCAACATCCCTTTCAAGGAATGGTGCACTTGCATCATTAGGTCTCTTTGTCTGGCAACACTACCTTAGTTCTACCAGCTCTGGTTTGCCTTAGCAAAATGCAACACCTCACATTTATCTAAATTAAACTTGTGTCACTACTTGGCCCATCTGATCAAGGTCCTGGTGTAATCCAAGATAACCTCCTTCACTGTCCATTACATCACCAGTTTTGGTGTCATTTGCAAACTTACTAACTATACTTCCTATATCTACATCCAAATCATCTATATTAATGATGAAAAGCTATGGGCCCAGTACCGCTCCTTTTGGCACACCACTGGTCACAGGCCACCAGTCTGAAAAATAACCCTTTAGCTTTGCTGTCTGTCTCAAGTCAATTTTGTATCTAATTGACTTGGCACCCATTGGATTCCATGTGGTCTAACTTTGTTAACTAGTCTACCATGCTGGACCTTGTTGAATGTCTTGCTGAAATTTGTGTGGAGAAAGTGAGGACTGCAGATGCTGGAGATCAGAGCTGAAAATGTGTTGCTGGAAAAGCGCAGCAGGTCAGGCAGCATCCAAGGAACAGGAGAATCGACGTTTCGGGCATAAGCCCGTCTTCAGGAATGAGGAAAGTGTGTCCAGCAGGCTAAGATAA
>NC_057731.1:30457897-30516191 GCF_004010195.1 Chiloscyllium plagiosum | reverse complement strand
GATGGAGGTGTACAGGGACTGGATGTCCATGGTGAAGATAAGGCGTTGGGGACCGGGGAAGCGAAAATCGTGGAGGAGGTGGAGAGTGTGGGTGGTGTCCCGAACGTAGGTGGGGAGTTCTTGGACTAAGGGGGACAGGACCGTGTCAAGGTATGCAGAGATGAGTTCGGTGGGGTAGGAGCAGGCTGAGACAATGGGTTGGCCGGGGCAGTCAGGTTTGTGGATTTTGGGCAGGAGGTAGAAACAGGCGGTGCGGAGTTGTGGGACTATGAGGTTGGAGGCCTCATACCCAACCAGATGGCTTTAAATGTTGTGGGGCAGTCAGGTTTGTGGATTTTGGGCAGGAGGTAGAAACAGGCGGTGCGGAGTTGTGGGACTATGAGGTTGGAGGCCTCATACCCAACCAGATGGCTTTTAAATGTTGCAATTGTACCGGCCTGTGGTAGCTCATTCCATGCACACATCACCATCTGCGTGAAAAAGTTGCACATTAGGTTGCTTTTATGTCTTTGCCCTCTCGCCCCAAACCCATGCCCTCTAGTTCTGGACTCCCCTACCCCAAGGAAAAGACCTTGTCTATTTATCGTATCCATGTCCCTCATAATTTTATAAACTTCTAAGAGGTCACTCCTCAGCATTTGCTGCAGGCTCTCCGGTCTATTGTTTACTGGCTTTCCCTTACCGCCTTTCTTAGACAATGGCATTACGTTAGCCAGTCTTCCAGCACCTCATCCATGGTTATTAGTGACTTCTGAGATGCCTGGGAAGCAGATTGAAGAAAAGCTGTCTCCAATATCTCTCATGCTGCAGAAGCATGAGCAGCAGCTAGGAGACCTGGAGAAGAGGACGGATGAGGTGGAGCACAGGGTCACAGTGGTGGGAGTTGATACCAGCTCATCCTCTGAAGACGCAATTCCGTAATTTGCTTGAGCAAGTGGATCATCTTGAAAACGGGCAGGAAAAAAACATTCAGATCATTGGTCTACCTGATGGTAAGGAAGGTGAGCGGCCTGCGGAATTTGTTGAGGATTGGCTTCTGAAATTCCTTGACTTGGAGGCTGGCATGAGAGGATTGAAGATGGAGAGGACTTATCGGGTCTGGGTCAAAGTCCTCGTCCTCTCCTGGTGCAGTTCCATCCTTACTGGGATAAGGAGAGAGTCATGGAGGCTCCCAGAATCCAGGGGAAGGATCTGAAGGCCCTGATTTACGAGGGTTCTAAGATCATGTTTTTTCAGGACTTTTCAGCGGCGGTGATCCAGAAACAAAAATCTTAGGACGGTGTCAAGAGGAGACTGAGGGAGCTTGGGATTCAATACTCCCTGAGATATCTGGTAGTGCTTCGAATCACCTTGGATGGATCCGTACATCTTTGACACATCGGAGAAGGCAAGAAACTTTGTGAACAAACTAACCTAATTTGAACAATTGTAGTATGTATAAATAGTGTTGTTTGGGTATGTGATTTTCACTTTTTGTAAAAGAAAGAGGAAATCAGTTGGAGCTTTATTTTTCCTTTTTTTTTCCTCTATTGATGATAATTTGGTTGAAATTATGTCTGGCGGTGGTTAAGATTTACACTTTCAATTTCTAAGTTAGGATATGCCGGGGATGGGTGGGGTATTTATTTCCCCCTTTTAAAATATTACATTTTTTTAATTCATATCGATATTCTATGGGGTGTTTATTCTTTTTGGCTTGTGTTTGCGGTGCGGCTCTAGCTGGGAGAAGTGAATGTGGTTGGAAAGGTCAGATGCCTACTTATGGGCAGTTCGAGATGGGTAGTTGCCCCCTCCGGGCAGGGGTGAGTTCCCCAACTCATGCTGTTGCGACTTTATATGTTGGTCAGTTTTTTTTGTTTTTGTTTTTTTATTTTTAATAATTTTGCAGGTTTGTTAAACGTAGTGGTTTTAGTTTATGTAGTTTTTTATATTTGGTTTATCATGTGACACTAAGGCTCAGCAGTTTGTGGTTCAGGTTCCTCCTCTCTGAAATTTAAATGTAATTGCAAAAAATTATGGCCAATAATTTGATTAAATGGCGTACCTGTAATATCAAGGGAAGTCACTCACCAATTAAGAGGAAGAAGGTACTCTTGAGTCTTAGAAAGGAGAAGGTGGATAATGCTTTGTTACAGGAAACACATTTAGATGACAAGGAGCATCTGAAATTACAGCAGAATGGCTTTGACTGAGTTTATTTTTCATCATTTAATACCAGAAGTAGGGGAGTGGCCATATTGGTTAGGAAAAATCTCCCATTTAAATTGTTGGGATGTGTTAAAGACACATCTGGGAGGTTTGTAATTCTTAAAGCCTTGATAGATGGGCAAGAATACGGTGTTTTAAATGTTTATGTCCCCCATCTCATCCCCTTAAATTTTTGGAAGATGCTTTTTCTAAATTGATAAGTCTCGAGTCCTGGCACATCATTATAAGGGGAGATTTTAATTGTCTCATGGATCTCACAGTAGACAGTTTGCTCAAAGGTCCCTCGATACCCTCTGTACAAACTAAATGGCTAGTGGGTCTGTGTGGGGAATTGGGGTCGGTGGACATCTGGAGGCATCTCCACCATCCAGGTAGAGATTTCATGTTTTTCTCCAGATGTGTACAGATGTCACACAAGGATTTTTTTTTTTCTGACCCCTGCGGTAACCCTGGATCTGGTGGCACCTTTTTTTACGATTGGTAATGTTACCATCTGTGATCCTTTTTTTACGATTGGTAATGTTACCATCTGTGATCATGCTCCAGTGTACCTTATGATTAGATTATTTAGTGTGGAAACAGGCCCTTCGGCCCAACAAGTCCACACCGACCCTCCGAACACCAACCCACCCAGACCCATTCCCTTACATTTACCCCTTCATCTAACACTACGGGAAATTTAGCATGGCCAATTCACTTAACCTGTACATCTTTGGACTGTGGGAGGAAACCGGAGCACCCAGAGGAAACCCACGCAGACAGTGGGAGAATGTGCAAACTCCACACAGACAATTGCCCGAAGTGGGAATTGAACCCGGGTCTTTGGCACTGTGTGGCAGCAGTGCTAACCACTGTGTCACCATGCCACCCGTTATAGTTAAGACTAAGGATGTTACAGTGGGTTCAAGATACTGGCGAATGAATCCCTTTATTCTAATGGATAGTAAGTTTGTGAAGTATTTCTCTAGGGGATTTCGGGCGTTCCTAGACATCGACATAGGCTCGGTTGATAGCTCATCCGTCCTCTAGGAAACGGCCAAAGCCTATGCTATGGGGGTTAATTATTTCATATTCAACCAGTAGGAAGTATCAGAAGGGTGAGCAGCAACGTCTCCTTGAAGCCCGGTTGAAGGTAGCTGAGAAGGCCTACTTTGACAGACCCTCGTTGGTCAAACTACAGAGGATTACGACACTGTGGTCTGCACTAAATTCCGTGCTCACACAGACAGCAAAGAAGGAGCTGGCCTTTGCAAAGCAAAGGTTATACGAACATGGTGACAAGCCAGGCAAATATGTAGCATACCTTGCCAGAAAGTGGAGTGCCCCACAAACCATTACGGCGATTAGGGAGGGGTCTGGGAACCAAACGTGATTCTAAGGAGATTAATGTTTTACCAATCTGAGGATTGTGAGGAGGGGCAGGCCAAAATGGAATCCTTTTTTAGAGATCTGAAGCTCCTGGGATGCCCCATTATCAGAGCAAGAAGTGCAGGAAGCTGTGAGGCAGCTTCAGAGTGGAAAGGCGCCAAGTCCTGATGGACTTCCCAGTGAATTCTATAAGGAATTTATAAGTATACTGTCAGGTCTGATGCAGACGATGTCCTAATTTTTTTTTGACAAATCCAGCAGTTCGGTGCCTCACCTGATACAATGCATTCATGTGTTTGGTGCTTTTTCAGGGTGTAAGATTAATTTAGCTAAATCAGAGGCTATGCTTATGGGTGGTCTTACGAAGGAGCTGGCTCTTGAGGGTGACTATAGATTCCCATTTAGGTGGTCACAGGGGGGGGTTTGTGTATTTGGGCATATTCATTACTTCAGTTCTGGATTGGCTGTTTAAAGCCAATTTTGTTCAATTATTTGGAAAAATTAAACAAGATCTTCAAAGATGGGAGGCACTTCCAGTCTCGCGGTTGGGTTGGATAGCGCTCATTAAGATGAATATTCTCCCTCACTTGCTATACCCTATACTGATGCTCCCCCTGATTTTCAGTAAGCAAACACTCAGGAGACTGAATGGCTGGTTCAGCTCCTTTATTTGGCATTGTAAGCGGCCCATCATTAAATTAACCAAGCCGCAGTTGCCTCACAGATCAGGGGGAGTGGACCTTCCAGACATTAAAAATTACCAATTAGCTCACTTTTGACTGACATGAGTGATTGGGTTTGTGGGGATCCTCTTTCAATATGGCTAGATATCGAAGCCTCCCAGGCTAGGTGCCCCCTTATCAGTTTGCTGTTTTTGCACAAGACGAGGGTAGTTAGGGAATATTGCCATAACCCAGTAGTCGTCAATACTGTTAAAGCATGGAGGACAATTCGGCAGAGGGAAGGCAACATTGGCAAAACATCTTTGTTTACGCCTTTAGTCGATATGCTGGGTTTTCAACCGTGTGGTAGATTCAGGATTTAAACGTTGGGCAGCTAGGGGTGTCTCTTGCATGGGCGATTTATTTGAAGGAGACGTAATGATGATCTTCGTTCAGTTAGTAAGGAAGTACGAGTTATTTAATAGAGACCTCTTTCGTTTTTTTCAAGTTAGGAATTTTATTAAAAAAAAACCCACACTTTTGACCCCTGCAAATCTGACATGGAGAGGGGGGTGCTAAGGGCTAAGAGTACACTCTCTGTCAGTACTTTATATCATCAATTGGGGGGTGCCATCTCAGATGAGTCTGATCCGCTCTGCAAGATGTGGAAAAGAGAGCTGCGTGTTGAAGTTTCCTCAAAAGCATGGGAGGATATTTGGGAGAATGCAAGGAAGATATCAATTTGCAATAGGACCCATGTTTTATAGTTGAAGATTCTCCACAGGATCCACTTGGCTCCAGACCGTTTTGTCAAAACTTAAACCAGGGGTATCTTCAGCATGTCGGTAGTACAAGGTCTGCACAGGCACTCTTACCCATTGTCTTTGGTCTTGCGATAGGCTTCAAGCATATTGGAGTGCTGTGACGGGTGCAATGGAGAGGATTTTGAGTGTAAGGGTGCAGAAGGACCCTATCTCTCTCCTTTTGGACCTACCCACTGTATTTCCTGCAGACTTGCATAAGAAAAATCCTCTCTCAAGTTCTGTGCGAGAAAGAATGTCTTGTTCGGTTGGATATTCGAAAAACTCCCAGACTTGTTGGGTTGGCAGGAGATTATTATGGAGCATATTCCCCTGGATTTTCTCACAAATATGGTACACCACGAAACTGAGAATTTTTACAAGGCTTGGCAGCACCTTTTTGCAATACCTGGGCACAGATTTATCTGTCACACGATTAAGGGTTTTTATATAGTCGTAATGATAGTGTTTCACAAGTTCAGTATCCAGGGAGGATGAACTGTGAATGTATGATTGTTTTGTTTGGCTAGGCTGAGTTATTACTATTTATTTGTTTGTTGTTATTAATTTATTTATTTCGTTAGATAACTAGTTTAGGTTTTTTTTAACTTTTGTACAGGAGGGTGGGTTGGGGATTTTTTTGGGTTGATATTTGTACTGTTTTGAATTGCATTGTTTTGTACTTGTAATATTAAAATCTATTTTTTTCTCTAAAAATAGCTTATTAAAAAGCTCTTTACAACATCATTAAAATGAGTGCAAATTATATATACTAACCCTAGCACGCTTATGTAACTAAATTATGAAAGGGGCAAAGATCCCTGACAAAAGGAGTCAATAATAGGCATTATATGGAAAGAAATGCTGAAACGTAAAAACATAATAGTTGAGATGTGGATACTTGCCAGACCTTGGAAAGGTCGGCAGACCTAAAATGCACACCATCCCATGACTGTGTGCATCAACAGGTGTACGTGCATTCACCCAGTTCCACAACTTCTATACAGCTGTCCTCTCTAGCCACCACCTGGTGTAGAAGAGTAAATGGAAGTAGAGGTGTAGGTTCAAACCTTGAAAGATACTTAATCGAAAGATTATGACCCTTAAGTTTACACTGAACTTCATCGAAACAGTATAGTTGGCCTGTTATGGAACAACCCAGGGGAACTGGAGAGTTAAATGGCAAGTAAATTGCAACTCGGGGTCATGTTTGCTGATGAACACAAAGCCTATCTTTAAATATATAAATTGGTTTTAACTATAAATATGTTTTTTTAAAATCAGGAAAGTATATACATGCTTTTAGGGCTATATATTCAATTACTACTATTTTAGTACTAAGTGCTTCATTATTATTTGCTTCTGTCACTCATGTTACCAGTTTTAAATATTGTCACTATGACAAAGCACAGGACAGGCACATTGAAATTTACTTCCAGAGCAGATCTAAAAAAGATATTAAAGTTTTATGTAGCTTGAAGAATAAAGTTGTATTTTATCCACTTCTGAGTGGTTTGCCTGAATAACCTGTTATAGACAGGATTCATCGCTAAGAATTTTTAGTGCAAAAGTTGGCCATTAGCTCAACAAGTCCACAGCTTTGCTGATGTTTGACATGAGGCAATTGATATTGCCGTTTTCTAGGATACCCTGAGGTCCAAAGTTATAGATATTTGACTAAGTTAATGCTATTAAAACAACTGCGTTCGGCAGATACGAATAGTGCCTGTATTGTGCATTTTCACGAGATATTGACAATTTCGTCTTTTGATTTGATAATTTATTATACATGATTCAGCTTTTATTTTCACTTGTGTTCTGACACCAAGTATTAAGTGATATTTACATTGAACCAGTTATGATCATTACTGATGTTGTAACAAATTAATCTTCTTCACTGTTTCTTTGATCTTTGTTTGAAGTTTGATAATCAAAACTAACATGACTGAAATATTATGTTGCTTATTTCCAGATGACTGGATCAAATGAATTCAAACTGAACCAGTGTCCTGAAGATGGTATCTCTGCCATTAAGTTCAGTCCGAACACCTCCCAGTTCCTACTGGTATCATCCTGGGATTGTACCGTCCGTTTGTATGATATCACATCAAATAACATGCGCCTCAAGTACCAGCATTCAGCAGCTGTCCTGGACTGTGCTTTTCATGTGAGGAGATTCATTTTGCTGCTGAGTTTTGCTAACCTAGAATGTTTGAAAAATGTTTTATCTGGTAGCAATATGGATATCTACCTTGGATAGCTGTATAATACTACCAGTAAGAGTCCACTGTCAAATATCTCTGATATCAGCCTGAACCTAAGCTGTTTCTATTAATATACCATACTCCACAAAGCAATTTTGCATATCTTGAATACTACAATTTAATTTATTGTTTTTGTATTAATCTTTAAACTGAAAGCTCCCAATTTGATAAACTTATTTTATTTCACTTGCTTTCTAATTTATTCTTGTTTCTCTCATTCCCGTTATTTGCCATTTTTGTTTCTTTTGTGTGATTCCCTTTATCTTGTAACATTAGGTTACTTTCTCTCCCAGAACATTCATTATTCTTTTAGTATGAGGGCGATCGTTGCCATCTTCTTTGACTATTTTTAAACTCTTTGATCCAGGACTTGCCAGATCATTTGTGACAGCTACACAATGTGTGTTTGCACTCCTGAAGAGAAGCTGTATGACATCCAGTGCATATCTGTGTTTATAAAGTCACTGTAATTGTGTGCAATATTTTTTAGGGGGTCTGACTAATGCTGTGGAGAGTTTTTTAGTATAATTTCAGTATTTGTGGTCTGCATTTTTGCTAATATTTAAATACTTGGATTCAATGCCAGCACTTAAGTATTGTCAGCTCTTATCCTGATCATCATACATTATAAACCAAAAATGTGCACCGAAAAATGACTAAAACAGCTGTGTAAACCATTTACATTTAGCAATATTAAATGTCATTTGCTCTTTGCAATAGAAAAGGTACTCTTGATCCTTCTTCGATTATTTTACTGCATTGTTTGTCTATTGATCTGCACATTTGTCAGCAGATTTGACAAACCTGTGCTTTTTGATAATCCTAAGGGTTATGTACCTAGTTTACATAAGGTAGAACACGAGCAGGACCAATTTTAGAGAGCATGTTTTTAAAAAAAGGAGCCTGTACTGCCAAGTCTGCATCTCAACTCTTCTTGCTGCACTGTGTCCTTATTCTTCAATTTCTCTAAATAATTTCAAAGATTCAAAGAAATTATTTACAGCTGAGATATTGAGTAATCAGGCCTTTATTCTGAGACTCTGGCCTGGTTCCTTAATCCTAGCCTCTAACGTGGGATAGATAATGTTGAAATTGCAAACTATTTTATAGCTTGTCGGCAAACAGTGAAACACTGTTATACCTGGCATACCGTTTCAGTACTTATGTTTGTTGGTATTACTCACTTTATAAGTTAGAAAATTTTAATTTTGAAGGGTGAAATGCAGATTATGATCGCTTATGATTTTCATTTTGTTTAGAGGCAAAAAGGTGTGTTTCTTTTAAACCTTTTTTAAAAGTGCTGGGAAATCTTAGAACATTTATGCTTATTCTTTTTCAATTTGGTAAATGTGGGATCAATATTGGTTTCATCAGTGTACCAAATTATGTTGAGCACTAAGTGTTTAATTTTTCTCAATACCTTCATCCCCTCTACCCCTGTAACTAGGATCCAACACATTCATGGAGTGGCGGGTTGGACCTTTCACTGAAAATGCGGGATTTAAATACAGACCAGGGTGAGAAATGCTTATAATAAATGCTGTTACGGAGTTATATGATGTTCTTGAAAAGCTTTTTAAGCAAATTATGCTTTCATGTTGTGATTGGGATTATGGAGCCTGTTGCCTGAGTTGACTTCCTAGTAAAGCCTTTGACAAGGTTCCGCGTGGTAGACTGATTTAGTAAAATTTGATCACGTGGGAATCAGGGATAACTTGCCGGTTGGATACAAAATTGTCTTGACAGTAAGAGATGTGGTGTGGGGTTGTTTTTTTTGAACTGAAGGCCCATGACCAGCGATGTTCCACAGGAATTGGTGTAGGGTTCACTTTTGTTTGTCATTGTATAAAAGATTTGGATGAGTATTTAGGAGGCATGCTTATTAAGTTTGCAGATGCTGCCAAAATTAATGGTATAATGGATAGTGAAGCAGGTTATCTAAGGTTACAAAGACATCTTGATCAATTGGGCCAATGGGCTGAGGAGTGGCAGATGGAGTTTAATTTAGATAAATGTAAGGTGTTGCATTTTGGTAAAATGAAAAAGGGCAGGATTTGTACAGTTAATGGTCAGACTCTGGCAATATTGTCGATCAGAGACTGCCAGGTAGACAGGATGGTTAGGAAGACATTATCATTGTTCAGAGTGTTGATTATAGGAGTTGCGATGTCATGTTGAGGTTGCACTGGATATTTGTGAGGCCACTTCTGGTGTACTGTTTCCATTTCTGGTTGCCTTGCTACAGAAGGACATTATTAAATTGGAGAGGGTGCAGAAAAGATTTTTCCAGAATGTTGCTGGGACTGGAGGGTTTGAATTTTAAGGAGAGGCTACATAGGGTGGGACTTTTTTTCACTGGAGCATAGGTAGCGGTTTATAAAATCATGAGGGGCATAGATAAAGTGAATAGTAAAGGTATTTTCCTTAAGGTCGGGGAGATCAAAACCAGGAGGCATATTTTTAAGGTGAGAGGAGAAATATTTAAAAGGGACCTGAAGGGCAACTTTTAAACTTGATGACTCCTATGTGGAATGAACTGCCAGAGGAAGTGGTAGATGCAGGTATAGTTACAACATTTAAAAGATGTTTGGGCAGATGTATAAATAGAAAAGATTTGGAGGGATATGGGACAAACACAGGCAAATGGGACTAGGTTTGTTTGGGAAAACTGGGCGAGTTTGTCTGAAGGGTCTGTTTCTGTACGGTGTGACTGACTTTTGCTGGTCAAAAAAGTTTGACAGCAAATTATACTAAACAAAAAAAAAACTAAATGTATTTCCTGTTTGTTTCTTTTAATGCAGCCTAATGTTTTATTCTAATTTCCATTTGCCCTAAACAGTCCATGCTAGTGTTATCCTACTAACAGTAGGCCTAATCGTTTGCTCAATCTGTCCATTATAGCTTTATTTCTCTTTCCCTCAAACACCCATCTAACCTATTTCTAAATGTTGGCATTGCCTCTGTTTTAGTAACTAACAGATCATGTATTATGCAGTTTCTCAACCTTCTATAAAATTACTTTTCTTTTTTGTAATATGTCACATTTGTCCAGTTTTATTCCATTGTTCTGGATTCCATAACCCGTGTGAAGATTGTTTACATTTCCATGTTCCAAATCCTCCTCCATTTTAAATGCCTCTGATGTTCCTTTTACTGTTTTGATTTAGAATTCGGTAGCTACTGATTCCAATTTGCAGTTTAGAAGTATATGTTGTTTGTGGGGATATATTTGGTGATCTTGTGATGGACATTTTTTTGTATTGAAAGATTGAAGAAGATAATAGTACACACCTAATTTCACAATCTTTAAAAGTCTGCTTTATATTCTCGCAAGTTAAGATAATGTTTTATTGTCTTAATGGGCAAGCTTTTTTAACGTCTCCTGTGTTGATTGCAAAAACTGTTGAGTGATTAAAATGGGGGACATATTCCTATAATGCTGAGGTGGAAAAGTAAAATTAAGGGGTGGATCAACTTCTATTATATAACTGCAACTCATGACTTTAAGCAAAACCTGGTATGACAAAGATGGATTGCATTGCAAACACTTACAAAGTTGGGTTTGTGGAGAAGAGTCATTACTTCAGTTGATTTGAATTCTGTGTTTTGAAAGAGGGTAATCCCAGAGTAGCCCTTGGATTGGTTTGAACCTCTTTCCACTCCTGCCCCTGGTTTACACTGTAGACACTCCATATTATTGATGTCAGTGAAGTGGCCTAGGGACACGAATTCATTCCTTTTCAAATAGATTTGATTATTCTCTGACATTGGAGGAGTACTTTATACAAAAACATTTGGACTGGAGAGATTCCAGTTTTCAGTTTGTGGCCAAGTTTGTAACCTTGAAGTCCAAGTCTTTACATTATGTTCACATTTTATAGTTCTGGCTAGCTGCTTTGTTCTACGTGATGATGTGACCTTTACGTCTTGGTGGTTTTCATTTGCTTAATTGGTGGCTGGATGAATTGTGGATGAAAATATGAATATTTTTAATATCCAGCAGCTCAAGATAGCAAAAGTATTTATGAAAAATCAGCATTTCCTTCATGTCATATGGATACAATGGGTCCCAATGTAACCTGAGATGGAATACAAGGGCAATCTATTTTAGACTTGCATGGCCCTTTTGAAGGGTGTACCCCCAGATGTTGACACTGGCAGTTGTAACGACAATAAAGAAGTCTCTCCTATGAAAGATAAATAACCAGCTTTTTTGCTTTAAAATAAACCAGAATTTGCCTTATTATCTTTTTTGTAGAAACAATTGTGGGTTCACATGATGCTTCAATTCGTTGTGTTGAATACTGCCCAGAAGTGAATGTAATGGTTACGGGAAGTTGGGATCAAACTGTCAAGCTGTGGGATCCTAGGACACCTTGCAATGCTGGAACGTTTGCACAGCCTGAAAGGGTATGCATTAATATTGTTTATGATGTAATGCTCAAATTGTTTGCAAATAAAGCACAATTCCATGTTTCTGTAAAGGTATTTGCATTATTCATAATGTTAGCTCTATCTTTTGAGCCATAGAGTAAGATTGGGTAATTATATATGATTGTAAATCACTATGTTGACTTGTATTCACTAGAATATAGAAAATGAAAGGGTAATGTGATTGAACAAGGTTAAATTGATGCCAGAAAGTATTCTTTAATACAAAGGGTGGTGGAAATTCTGAAGCTCTTCCCAGAAAACTGAGCTTGGGTTAATTGAAAATTTCTTAAACCTGAGGATTGCACATTTGTATGACAAGGTATAAAGATTTGAGGCAAGGCAGATAAGTGCAATTTTAAAAAAAGACAGATTATCTGTAATTGAATTGAATGGCAGAATAGTCTGGTGAGGGAAAATGACTGATTTTCTGTTCCTACATAAAGTGATTTTGACTAGTGCCGCATTCCATTTTGTTTGCTTTTTTGGTAAGTATCTAAGTGCTTAAATTAATAAAAACACTGGAGTATAAAATGTGTACTCAAATGCAAGTATAGACAAAGCACAATATTTCCCAGAGGCATTTACCTAATTCTATTTAAGAGTAAGAAAATCTGTATCTTTGCTTGAATAAATTTTTATAATTGAGGGGAAAATTCTTGGAATTTGACAATGAAAAGAAAAACTTAACTGTGTGGTCGGACCAACCTGCTTTAAAATAATGCTTTATGATGCAAGACACTTGATAAAGAAGGGTGTTGTACCTAAAGCATTAAAGAAAGGGGCTCCATTCCAGCCTAAAGCACAATCATTGCCATTTTAAAATCTGTCATGTACTTTCCTTAGTTTGCAGATATGTAGTTATATTATTTTCCCATTTCCAGGTGAAACATTTTTAAATGCAGCCTGGTATTGTGAAAAATAGGATGACATTCTTACAGTGGACTAAATAACATTGCCAATATGGGGGTGAATTTCCATGGTTTTTTATTTTGACCAAGTAATTGTAGGTAAGGTTTGAATCTAGTAGTTTATAATGTTTGCATGGTAACATAGGTAAATTTTGTGGAGTCAATTGCTCACCTAAAGCACCCTAATCTTACTGTATTATCTACCACATTCATTACTAAGTGACCATGAAGTCACCCTATTATTCTTAGCCTAATTTTTAGTAAGATCTTAGTTTGAAGAAAATAGCTTGTGGTGAATGAGAGTATGATTTATTGCATGTTAGCTTCCAAGAGCTAGTGATGAATCTGTGACAGAATGGAGTGGAACAGACAGGCATTGTCAATGGAGCTGTTTATTGGTTCACTGGGGCTCATTATGGCATCAGGTTTTTTATCTGAGTGAGTAATACTTCTCCTGATGAATGTGTGCACTGAGTAGACTGGCAGAATCTGCATGACCCATCAGCTCTACAGTTTGATTTATGAGTGCATAGGAGTTGGGAAGATCACACTTGCAGTGCAGAAAGTACTTGACAACCAGTATTTCTAAAGAAGCAGATGTATTATCTATTGCTTAAACCATTGATCCAAATTACAGGCTTGAATTCAACATTATGATTTTATAGCTGCATGTATGAATATATAAAAGATTGTTAGTTGTGGGTGTTTCCTATGGGAATGTAAGTATGAGAAATAGCTTTACTACTGTAAAGTATAGTCAAACATTCCAAACAGTGTGCACATGTGTGATTTAAAAGATGCATGCATTACTGAAAATAATTGATCTGATTTATGAAACTGTACTATGACTATTGTATAATTGCCTTTTACTGTATCATAAATATACTAAGCAAATTGTGGTTTGGAGTTGTGGGGGGTGAAAAAAGTTGACATTTTTAAAAAAGAATAGGCCTCAAGTTAAACATGTTTAGGAACACAATCTGAAATGCAGCTTAAGATAAAGGGACATGGTCAATTGTCAGATATTTATGAATCTATTAATTGTGCACTTGGAATGAGAAAGCGGAGATTGCTATCTTGAGAGAACTCTTGCAGAATTTCAGAACAAAGTATATGATTAAATTTACTTTCAATACATCCGCTAGTCTTAATGACTGTACAGATCTGTCAGTGCTGGTTTCAGTTTCTGTCACTTGACAATGTGCATTGTACTAAAGGCTAACTCCTCTTGCATTCCTTTGTATTCAATGAGGCCAGAGGAGAGCATCCCAAACATAAAGGTCCTGCTGGCAGTATTCACTTGACAAATAGGTAGTCGCACCCACTTGGTCCAGAACAGCAGAATAAGATTGATCAGAAATTAAGATAAACGACGTTGTCATTTAGTATTTTCTGCAGAAACTCAGTTGCAGTCTGGGTCTAATGTTTAGTTGGACCAATTCTTTAATCTGTTCAGCATCTTCCATTCACTCCCTTTTAGGCAGATAAATGCTCTGAATTTGCAGGGTTTTTGATGGTGGACTGTGATCCCAGTTTCAAGGTTTAGTGCAGATTAATGTGACAATCCTAAACTTGCGGTTTGTCGTTCACTTTTCTGCAGGCAGTGCTGTGGTCCTGCTGTCCCATCCATGCCAGCCACCTGACAAAACCCTTCTTTGTTCAGTGAAGCATCTGAATTTTTATTGATGTTTGTAAAAACTGCTGCTGAACAACAAATTTGATCATGAAAAAAATTTTATATTTGGCGAATGATGTTGCATGTTTTCAGATCTAAATAATTGAATTTTAAACTTTGTTCATGGTGTTTCAGCTTCCACCTTTCTTCCCCATATGTTTGTCTCAATCTTTATTGTGCATTCTAATTAATTTTTAAAAATTGGTATGTGCTTTTGATTTCATAGTTTACTGTTTGATCACTCCTCGATGTGAATTGCTGCTTGCATAGCTTGATGACATCACTTGAACTTGACTCTGTATTCCTGTTAAACAATACTGCAATTAAACAAGAGATGTGAAAGTTCTAGCGACAAAATTTAAGGTATCTCACCAAGGCTTTCTTTGCAGCTGGTTTGGAGCACCCTTGCTTTGTTGATCACAAAATCCCTCGGTCACTGTCTTTGGGTGAGGTTTTTATGAAATATCTGATTGAAATGATCAGTGTATTATGTGCAGTCTTAACATTCACTTTTTTAACCCTTTTAGGATATGCAGATCTACTCTTAAAGCTTGAACAGTTCACTCCAGTTTGCTTATTGCTTTATTTGTTGGCCTGTACAGATTTTGTGGATGTTTTTGTCTCATAAGTGAACACATTTTTAATTCTGACCAAATTAGAATTCATTGGTCTCAGCAACTTAAGATTCTTCCCTGCTGCCAAAGATGAAAAGATACCTTATTCCTATT
This sequence comes from Chiloscyllium plagiosum, assembly GCF_004010195.1. Classification (NCBI taxonomy): domain Eukaryota; kingdom Metazoa; phylum Chordata; class Chondrichthyes; order Orectolobiformes; family Hemiscylliidae; genus Chiloscyllium; species Chiloscyllium plagiosum. The sequence goes on along the minus strand of NC_057731.1, from coordinate 30,501,144 downwards.
AAGTTTGTTTAAGTCACAGGTTACAAGCACTGAACAATTCGGGATTCATAATCCAATAAGATGTCATGGGCTGCCCTTTTCTAAATTTCAGGCTGCACAATTCAAACAGAAGCAAGTAATGAATAAGAATTAAGTGCAAGTTGAAAGCAGTTGACTGGGTTTTAAGACCACACTGCAAAGGCTGAATGACTACAATTTTCACACCACAATCTAGATAATTAATGGGGATCAATACGCTCACGGTATGTGAAGTTAAATGATTGGGAGAAGAAGAACTGAAGGTAGATAAAGAGGATGCTGTACTGTAGTTTCTTTGTTTGTTTGGCTAAATGCTCAGTCAGTTGTTTGAGTCATTTTTGGATGTCAAGAATGGCTAAACTTAGCTGCAGGACTACTCTGAAGAGACCCCCCTCTTCAGACATGATCGCAGTAAATCCAATTGGTCCTTTGGTAAAATCAGTTCTGAGTGTCTCATGACTGAACCAAAATGAACTAGTTATTTCTGTCTAAGAAGGGAACTGACTAAGTTATTTCTGACGTACTGCGCTTTCTACACACCTCTTGCTAATGTATTTCTCTGAATCCATACTTTCATTCTCTCCTTATCGCAACATAATTTGTGTGATTCTTGCCATGATTTTTCTTTCTATAGCCACAAGGCTGCATTTGAAGAGTTTCACGATTATTTGACTCCTGTTTCTATTATGCATACTGTCCTTGTTGATATCTGTAAGATGTTCAATTTCTCATAATCCTGCATTCTACTGTTGCATTCTGTCACCTGATTGTTCGTTCTGTGTTTAAATTTGTATGCTATTTCTGCATCTGAGTTTTGATTTCAGATGTGATGTTGAACTAGGGCCCTATCTGTCCATTGAGTGAATGTAAAATATATAATGACTTTTGTCACCGAGGAGTTATCACGGTATACTGCCAATATTTATCTAACAAACAGCATCCCAAAAAAAACTCAGTCATCACTAATGTTTGTAGAAGTTGTCTGTGCACAAATTAGCTAATGTGGTTCCTATACAACAGTGTTTTCACTCCTGAAGTATTTGGCTTGAAAATACTTTTGAGGAATTAAGTGATTATGATAGACACCATAAGTTCAGATCTGTCCTTCAATCACTACCATTCTGTCATTGTTGTTGAAATAGCCACGTGTCTTTTGTCTGCTCCAAGATCAACTTCTCTTAAGGGTGCCATTCCCCAGCTTTTATGAAGATGATATTTTTGATTGTGGACTCAAATGGGAAAAGGACCGTTTTATAAAATGGAGAATTGTGGAAGGAATTGCTATATGTAAAAGCAAGTTGCCAGCACTTGTCTATATTGTTGTTTTGTTCAAGCAATCTGGGGAGTTGTTTTAGTTGCAGACAAACTGACACTGGATCTTTGACTGGCAACAAGCAGCTGATTGATTTGAGGAGTGGTGTCCAAATGGTGATGACAATTTGCCTTCTGCCTAGCAGCAACTACATAGTTGGCTCCCAAGTAGCTGAACAGCTTGTGGATGTGAATGAGATGGCCAGAAAATGAGGTGCTTTTTCTCTTCAGTGAAAGATACATAAAACCTGAAGAAAGTCAGTTTAATTTTCCTTGGCAGTTGCTGTAAGTGTGGCTTTTGACCCATTTTATGTTTTAGAGATGTTATAATTCACAATTGAGTCACTTCTCCTCCTGAAAGGAAGTGAAAGTAATTGGAGAAGACCGATCTGAGGAGCAGCAGGTACACTCATCCCAAAAGGGGGCATAAATTTAAGGTGAAGGGTGGAAGGTATAGGGGGGATGTCAGGGGTAGGTTCTTTACCCAGAGAGTAGTGGGGGCATGGAATGCGCTGCCTGTGGGAGTGGTAGAGTCAGAATCATTGGTGACCTTTAAGTGGCAATTGGATAGGCACATGGATAGGTGCTTGAGCTAGGACAAGTGTTCGGCACAACATCGTGGGCTGAAGGGCCTGTTCTGTGCTGTATTTTTCTATGTTCTAAAAGGATCATCTTAGTGAACCCTGTAGAGAAGGACCATTTGAACTGCCTTCCAGTTTTTCCCTCCCACCAGTAAGCCCAATATATTTTGTTTCTGTGTCTGCATGTGTTTATAGGCGGTTAGAATCTTTATATGTTATATGTGAAGTTATATGTTAACACTTCATAGTTACTTAAAATCTATTTTTAATAAATTGTAACTCTGAAGTAATGATACAAGGTTGAGCTTTGTCAACCTGGGTCTGAAAAGACAAATTGGGGAATTTTGTGTACCTTTTAACAACCTTGACTTTTGTGATGACTCTGAGAATAGAAGTCCCTAATTTTAATGTGCACTACCTCAGTGAAGTGTAACACCAGCTGAGCTACATCCCATATCATCTTCAATGTGAGTTAACTTCTGTTGCCTCCTCCCTATATAGTATCTCTGTCAATATTCATATCCTTACTGATGAGTACATGAAAGTGCAAACTCACTAAGCCTTCTGTGCCATCTACTGATTTGTCAAACTAGGTCTGTGGAAATAGAGAGGGAACCAACAAGAGGAAAATCCATTTGACCATGCCATCACCTGCAGCAGATACATCGGAAGTAGTGACTACCACGCTACCACTGTGTTGACTGGAATAGATTTCGAATGGATTCTTGCAACGCAAGATTGGACCATTCATCAAGTGCTGTGGGCCATCAGCAACACCATTTGTAACCTGGCATATCTTCCATTTTGCCTCTATTATTAGGTTAGGAGACCTGATTTAACAGGTGTAGAATAGCATGCCAGGAGCAGGTGTATGAATAGGAAGGGTTTAGAGGAATATGGGCCAAGTGCTGGCAATTGGGACTAGATTAATTTTGGATATTTGAATGACATTGGATCGAAGGGTCTGTTTCTGTGCTGTGCATCTCTACAATTCTGTTTGTTGCCCATCCCTAGTTGAACTGAGGACTCGCTAGGCCATTTTGAGGCAATTGGGTCATAGAATTATTTGAATCAACCATGTTGGTGTATGGCTGGAATCACATGTAGACCAGACCACACAAGGATGATAGATTTCCTTCCCTAAAATTACATTAATGAATGACAGTTGCCATTAAGCAAGTTTTTAGTCCTAGACTTTATTGAATTCAAACTTAACCATCTGCCATGGAGGGTGTGAAATCCTTGTGCCTAGAATAATACAGCGTGACACAAGGAAGTCCCAGTTCTTGCATGGTATTTTGTAAATGAGATTAGTTTTGTTTGTTGTCTGTATAGGGTCTTTCAAGTTCATTAGCTGCTGTTCAAGTATGTTGGTGGGTTTGTGGGCTACTATGATGCCAAACGGTCTGAGTAATCTGGCGGTCATTTCGGAGATGTCATTGATGTAGGGGAGAGTGGCTCTGGTTTCTGGATGTGTTTTGTCTGCTTGTTTGGGTTTATTGCTGAGAAATCGGCAGACTGTGTTCATTGTGTACCCATTCTTTTTGAATGCACTGTGTAGGTGATTTTCCTCTGCTCTGCATAGTTCCTCTGTGCTACAGTGTGTGGTGGCTCATTGAAATAATGTCCTGATCTATCTTAGTTTTTGGATGTTGGCATGATTGCTTCTGTAGTTCAACATTTGTTCCATATGTGGTGTTTTCCTGTAGACGCCGGTTTGAAGTTCCCCGTTGGCTGTTCACTCTAGTGTGACATCTATGAAAGGCAGTTTGTTGTTGTTTTCCTCCTCTTTAGTGAATTTTATGCCAGTAAAGGTATTATTGATGGTCTTGAAGGTTTCCTCTAATTTGTTTCGTTTAGTGATGACAAAAGTGTCATCCACTTAGCGGACCCAAAGTTTGCTTTTGTTCAAACTGTTTGTTCGTGTCTTGCATTTCTGTCTATAAGAACCCTGATATTGGAGATCCCATGGGCATTCCGTTGGTTTGTCTGTAGGTCTTGTTGTTGAAGGTGAAGTGGGTAGTAAGGCACAGGTCCACTAGCTTGACGATACTGTCATTGCTGATGAAGTTGATGGTATTTGGTGTATGTGTCTTTGGGTCTTCTAATAGTATAGTTAGTGTTTCCTTGGCCAGGTTGATTGAATGTGAATAGGGCTGTTACATCAAAGGAGACCATTATTTCATCCTCTCTATCTTAGTGTCTTTGGTCTTCAGGAATTCTTGGGTGGAGTGGTTAGAATGGCGTGAGTCTTCTACTAAGGGTTTAGTCTTTGATGTAGCTCCTTGGCCAATTTGTAAGTTGGTGTTCCAGATGGCGAAACACTTTATTTAGGCAGAAAACTAGCCACCAGGATACATGAATGTCAACTAGCCACAAAACAACATGACCCCCTCTCACTGGTATCCTTACATACAGATAAGGAAGGACTCCACTTCGACTGGGACAACACATCTATCCTAGGACAAGCCAAACAGAGACAGGCACGAGAATTCCTAGAAGTGTGATGTTCCAACCAGAACTCTATCAACAAAAACATTGACTTGGACCCCATTTACCACCCCCTGAGACAAAGAACAGGAAATGACATCGCCACAGGAAATGACAGCACCAACCCAAACATATAAATAGAAAGCAGGAAACATCAGTGCTTTGTCCGGAGGCTCACTGAGGATGTTACCTAGTATGGTGACGAAATGTCTGAAAATGAACCTCCCAGCTCAGCAAGCAAACCAACATCCAGAACCTCAACCTGAGCTGCAAATCTTCTCAAAAAACTTGCTAACAATAAAATATGTTCTATTCTATCAAGGATATTCTATTCTTATTCACTGGCTCTGCATGAAGTTAGTGTTAACCGTAAGGAGGACAGAAGGTCACCAAGAGTGTGCCATCATTTGCAAACACCGTTGAGTACCATTTGTTACTCCTCAGATATTGAATCAGTCTGTTCAATTGCAGCATGACCAGAACAACAACCAGGCTTGGCCCTGTAGGTGGCAAGTAGCATTCATACCATACAAAAGCTAGGCAATGCTTAATAGGGAGCCCAATATTGCCTCTTGATCCTCAATGACTTTAATGTTGTTGAATACCTATGTCAAATTCTGGGGTTTGCTATTGATTGGAAGCTGAACTGGGTGAGACATATGTATGTGTAGCTACAAGAATTTACTAAAGCTGTGCAGCAAGAATTGGTGCTAGGTCCACTGCTTTTCATTAATTTAGAAAATGATTTGTATGTGAATATGGGAGGTATGGTAGTAAGTTTGAAGATTACCCCAAAGTTGATGGTGTAGTGGACAGTGAAGGAGGTTTCGTCACAGTGTAACGGGACCTCAATCGGATGGACCAATGAGCCAAGAAGTAGTAGATGAAGTTTAATTGAAATATGAGGTGTTGCATTTTGGTAAGGCAAATCAGGGCAGGCAAGGGCTGTGGGGAGTGTTGCAGACAAAGGGACCATTGGGGAAAGGAGACAGGGGAATGAGTGGTGCATGTATGGAACAAGCTGCTTAGAAGAGGTGGTGGAAGTATGTACACTTACAATACTTAAAAGGTGTCTGGATGGGTACATGAATAGGAAGGGTTTATTAGAGGGATATAGGCAAAATCCTGACAAGTGGGGCTAGATCCATTTAGGATATCGGTTGGCATGGATGAGGTGCACCGAATGGTCTGTTTCCATGATGTAAAGTTTTATGACTGACAGATTAGAGGCTCTGAATTCAGTATTTCTCATCCTGTCTTCGCAGTGCCAGTCCCTTGTCCACAAGTTACGTATCTGACGTGTGATGGAGTGTTCTTCAGTTGCCCAGATAGGTGCAGCTGCAATACACTTAAGTTTGATACCATTGAGGATAAAGCAGTTCACTTGGTTAGCACTTCATCTAGCCCCTATAACATTTGCTCATCCTACTACTGATGGACTGCAGGATCCTTTGTTACTTTACACATCCATGCCCTCGACCATCTAGAAAGATGAGGATAGCAGATGCATGGGACCACCATCACCTACAAGATCTCCACAAAGTCATACATCATCCTGACTTGGAGCCCTGTCACTGGGTCACAATCTTGGCACACAGTTCTGAATAGTACCTCCACCCCAAGAATTGCAGTAGTTTGATTTGGTAGCTCACCACTTTGTCCAGGATAATTATGGATGGGCAATAAATGCTGATGTAGTCACTGATGTCCAAGTTCCCTTTAACAAATAAAAAGATGGTTATCATTTGGGAATTTGGAGTTTTAAAATGGTGACATATTTTGGTTTTAGTTCTTGAATGTAAATTATCTGAGAGAAAGTTGTTTGGAATGGTAACCTAAATACATCCATTTGCAAGTAAGCATGCTTCAGTTAAGTGCCTAATAGGATACTTGTGCGTTATTGATGAAATCTTTATACAGCTGAGTTTAGGACAGGTGGAGAGTACAGACTGCAGCCACACTAGTTTAATTTGACTTCAGTTTGGAGAATTAGAACTTAGTTCTGGAGCACAGTTTCCGCTGAGCAAAAGAATTCAGATTTTGGTTAGAAGAGCCTTTTAGTTTGTGAAGTCCAAGCTATATTAGTGTAGAAAGTTTCAACTTGGTGGAACTGAAGGCAAGCAGAACGGGAAGGCTGTTGTAAACTGCAATATAAGAAGAATAAGGCTGGAGGGGGAAGATGATTCGACAGCTGAGTGGTATTTCTGTTGGATTAAATATCTATAGGGATGTCGATGGGAAAGCGGTTGAAACTTTATTTGCTGTTTGTTTAAAATCTTTCAACACTGTCGTTTTTGTTTTCTTTTGTGCAGTAAACTTCTGTTCTTTATATTAAAAACCTTAAGCAGCTCCATGTGAACATACTCTATGACTAACTACAGAAAATAAATGTTTGATTGATCAAGCTGGTTTCCAATCTGGCTAGTCGTCTTGCCATCGGCTGAGATCATAATGATCGGAATGCACATGTATTTGTCACTATATAATTTTCAAAACTATTCGAAGAATCTGTTGGATAATGCACTGACTGTAAAGAGTCAGTACAGTCACTTCTGATTTTAATGAAGTATGGTGTCCTAAATGCAAATTGCCTTAAGATGTTTGCCATCGTTAGTTGAAAAGTGGGCAGTCCACTTAATTGTTATTTCCTTTTGATAGATTAGGATTTAGTATTTTCTTTAATGTGCGCAGTTATAATATAAAGTATTACTCTCTTTTTCTCCTTAGGTGTACACGCTTTCAGTTTCAGGAGATCGCCTAATTGTGGGTACTGCTAGCCGCCGTGTGCTAGTATGGGACCTGAGGAACATGGGATATGTACAGCAAAGGAGAGAGTCCAGTCTGAAGTATCAGACACGCTGCATCAGAGCATTTCCAAATAAACAGGTAGTTAATGTATTATTCATCTTAAACCAATATTATAATTGGCTCAAACATGTTTTAGTTGATTCGTACACTATGCGAAGTTAAAGTCGTCGTACGGCTGCTCTCAGATCAAAGAGAAACAACTGGTGGTGATTTAACCTGAGGGTCGTCACACCTCAGGCCAGGGAGAGGTTGAGAAGACTTTCAGGATAGTGTTCATCAGCTCAGGAATTGAACCCGTGCTGTTGGCATCACTCTGCAGCACAAACCAGTTGTCGAGTTAAGTGAACTAATTTTCTTTGCACTGTATGTCAATGTATAGAATGTAGGAGCTCCCATCATCTTGGAGATGGGTTAAAAAAGATAATTTGATGCATTTAGAATTATTACACCTGATAAATTGTATAGCAGCATGCCATTCTAACTTCCCTAATATCTTGAAGTATCTTGGGAAGTGCAAAAACTAGGCTGAAGGAAATCATGCAAGCTCCAAGAGACTTTTCCGTCGTATGTTGCAATGTGAATTAACTAATTCCTCATCTTCTAACTGGCAATGTTCTCTTCTGTCTGAAACTTTCAAATTCATATGATTGTGAGAAGCTCAGTTATCACAAAATATGGAAGTTGTTGTAGATGGCTGATTCTAAAATAAAAATAAAAATGTAAATGTTTCTTAGCAGCCATAGTTGGTTATGCTATAATTTGGTAGTTTTGTTCTCATGCCATGCTGTGTCATAGGAAACTTGTGTAGTAGCAATACCATTTAAACTAATGGGGTCGGAATTGCGTTATAACCAATATATACTTTAAAAGTTCGCGCTATAGAAATAATGTCCCCAGTTCGTCAATCGTGTTATGGCAAATTTGCTGGCCCATATCCCTCCAAACCTTTCCTATGCATGTGTCTATCCAAATGTTCTTCTACACCTTTCCACAGCCTCCCTATTCTTAAGATATGAGGGCCAAAACAGATTAGTGATTTCAGTTGCAAATATATAAAAATCCTTATCCTTCTCTCTGCAGATGTTATCTGACCTGTTGAGTATTTCCAACATATTTAATTTTATCTGAACTTTCCAAATCTCCATTATTTTGTTTTTTTTTCACAATAACCCTATGTGGTCTCTGGTTTATATTCAACAGTCCTAAAAAATACAACCTAGAGTCCTGGATGTTGTGACTAGTGGAGAAGCAGTAATGTTTGCTGATTTCACAGAGAGATAGAAACTTAACCTAGTTTGTTAGCTGCAGTTAGAACCACCTTCTCTGGCTGCAGCAGGGCATTGCACCAGGAGGAGCAAACTTTGTGTTAATATAACACTGATGAAACCTTGTTGCTGGGGAATTGGAGACAAACCCTTGAGACCAATTTTCAGCTCATTGATAGTTGAGCTTATTTTAAACCAGTTATGACACTTTTTTAATTTTAAAAAAATCTGACTTTTAAGTTTATAAACATAAGAATACTGAGCCAGAGAGAAAGAGAGAGTGTCTGTGGGAGAGAGAGAGAGCGGAGGGAGGGACAGGGACAGACACCAGCATGTGAAAGTTCTGTGACAGTTAAAAGTCCATGTGTTAAAATACTGTGCAAGTTATTGGTGAGTGGCTGAAATTCATGCGCTCCTTATGTCTGAGTTTCTTACTGTTAGAAAATCTGGGCCACTGTGTATCTTGTGAGCTGTAAACTCTTAACTTGTTGTCATGTTTCTTGAACAAGCCCCTTTGCAAGATGCAGTTTTCCACCTTCTTGTGAGGTACTGCAATTGTCCAACTTATTATATTTTGTTTTACTAACAGGGAAAAAAAAACAATAATATCTTATTAAAGTTTTGGTCAATGTAAGCAATGTTGCCTGCTTATAGTATTCGTGAAGTACTCATCATAGAAAATACAATATGTTTTGACTTGTATTTAAAAGAAATATTTGATCAATGTTTCCCTTGGATACATAATATAGGCTGTGAAGGTCTATAGATTTCCTCAAGCTATGTTAGGATACGTGAGGCAGAAGACTTAGTTGCACAGATGGCAGCCAGTCTGACGACAATTTTTTACATTGACTTTTCCTTTGCAACTACTTCCACGGGTTCATAGTGGAAAAAAACTGAGTTAGTTTTTGATTAGAAATGTTATAAAAGATGGACATAACAGTTTAACAATGCTGTGAAATTGTTTCAAATTGCTGCAAACTAGCTATAGTTGCCCACTGTAGTATGGTTAAATGCCAGTTAAATGCCTGAAATCACTGATTTCTACTAGAAATTGAATCATGATTTTGACCTGGCACCAGTGTAAGGGTTCCTGTCAGTGAAAAGCAAGTCGTACCAAATGATTCATTGTACTTGTATCTTTTAAAAATATTATATGATCTCGTGTGAGAAGCAGGCTACAACAGAATATGAAGGTCAGTGGGTTCATGCAAGAATGCATGTGGAAGGTATTGTTGATGTGCAAGACACAGATGGTGATACTACTTTGGCCTATTAGTTAAATACTTTGTGTCTTCATCTCAACTCTACCCACTTTCACTTTACAGGTACCGATTATAGTTGAAAAGTGTGGTGCTGGAAAAACACAGCAGGCCAGGCAGCATCCGAGGAGCAGAAGAATCGACATTTCGGGCCTATGCCCTTCTTTAGGAATGAGCCCTTCATTCCTGAAGAAGGGCTTATGCCCGAAACGTCGATTCTCCTGCTCCTCGGATGCTGCCTGGACTGCTGTGTTTTTCCAGCACCACACTTTTCAACTCTGGTCTCCAGCATCTGCAGTCCTCATTTTCTCCTAGGTACCAATTATATTCAATATTACTGTGTATTTACAGTAGGTTTTGAGCAGTGGCAAAGAGAGCTAAATTATGTATTGATTTCTCCTGTCTTGCATCGAATGAAGAAGTATTAGGGTATTGTGACGATTTATGCAGAAAGATTTTTTTTTCATCTGGTTTTGGAACTTCTGGAGTTTTCATGGGATCAATTTTTTCTGCTTTTTAGGGTTACGTTCTGAGTTCAATTGAGGGACGTGTTGCAGTGGAGTATCTTGATCCAAACCCAGAAGTGCAGAAGAAAAAATATGCTTTTAAATGTCACCGATTAAAAGAAAACAACCTTGAACAAATTTATCCAGTCAATGCAATTTCCTTTCACAGTGTTCATAACACATTTGCTACAGGTAAGATGTAGTACAAAACATGAATTAACTAGCTTTCTGAAAAATAATGTTTTGATCTAGTTACATTTTCTGTTACTTCAGGTTCAAATTAATGTATGTTTGTAATCATTAACTGGTTTACGTGTACAGAAACATGAATTCAAGTAAGCTGGATCAATTTGAACATATTTTCATCTGATATAGTTTTGTTTATACAAAACCTTGTTTAAACAAACTTTTTTCGTTTGTTTTTCTTGAATTTGAAATTCCTCCTCTATTATATGAATTTGAGATTCCCAATTCAGTTCATGATATTTTAGATTTTTGTCTGCTTCTTGTTTATTAAATCAGAATTGGTTAGATTTGTATGATCAAAGTAAAACTTCAGTACTAGGATGCTACCTTTCAACTATTCTTGGCACAGTTAACGTTTTCCTTGGATTCTTCACTTGGTTGCCCACATGCACCAGCACCTGTCATTTTTAACTTTGGAGATATTAAAGTGCAGTTGACTCAACTAATGTATATGCTGTTGTTACTTTCCAATACCAGCTGCTGTGCTTTCTTCAAATACTAGTCAGGGGACCATTGGAGGATATGGAGGCTTTTGTATACCGTAGCCTTTTGGTTTTAGTTTTGTGGATTGAATAGCATTAAAAACAGAAAAGGTCTGTGTGCATTTCCCACATTGGTGCACAGGCCAATCATCTCCATCTGATTATTTGTAATCTTTGCAGTTGTAAGTATGCAAATCCTGACAGTATGAAATTTATAAATCTTCAGAAAATATTTGTTTATATTTTGTGTTTTGGAATCACTTTGACCATATAGTGGTTTTAAAAATAGATTCTAATTCCCTGAGCCTGTCTTTCATCTGCAAGTCAGGTTTGGATTACACTCTCCATTTGCCTGAACAAAATTAAAGAAGCTCAGCAACATCCTGGATCAGCACTCCATCCACCAGCTCGAACGTTTACTCATTCCACCATGATAGTGACAGTAGCATACATTCGAAGCCTCTATTGGAGCAATTCACCTTCGAAACCTATGACTTCTACAACCTAGAAAGACCAATGCAGCAAATCAGAACACTTACCTGCATGTTGCTCAAAGCCGCACAACGAACACTTACCTGCATGTTGCTCAAAGCCGCACAACATCCAGACTTGTAACTACTCCACTTCCTGTACCGTCACCCTTGGAATTTGTTTTCCAGTGAACCTGCACAAAGTCATCTGCAACATCAAGTTAGAGATGGACAACAGGTGCCTTGCCTGTAATATCCACATTCCATGAAAGAATAAAATAATTTATTTGCAGATAATTTAAGCAAAGCCATTTAAAAATTGATGTGAATTTTGAAATCGATAGAACAAGAGAATGAAATGGCTGTGATAAACACCGATTCAAAGATTTTAGTTCATGGATTGGAGCCTTGGAGTGGCACTTATTTCTGCAGCTTGGTATTAGAGTCAAATTTACTCTGGAAATTTAAACAATAGGAACATTTTGTTGAAAATGCATCTCCTGACTATGATTAATCAATGCTTCTCATCAAGTTATGTTTCTTTTTCTTTTAAAAGCTTTACAAAAATAGCCCTAATTTTTCTTTGTGTTCAAGAATATTCTGGCATTTTTAATTATTTTAGTTAATTTTAAAACACGGCTGAATCTTTAATAATATTGTTATACACGAACCTTCACATGTAAAGGCAGGTTTTTTTTGACTGCTGGAAGCTGAAGTGGTCTTACAAACTGCTGTGGCGAAAGAAATTCAATTTTAGTAAAACTGTACCCTGACCTTAAATTTACCTGGAACAATTCATCAACTTCACCAACACATTCCACCCTGACCTTAAATTTACCTGGACCATCTCTGACGACACCTCCCCCTTCCTAGACCCCTCCATCTCCATTAATGATGACCGACTTGACGCTGACGTTTTTTACAAACCCACCGACTCCCATAGCTACCTGGATTACACCTCTTCCCACCGTATCTCTTGGCAAAAATGCCATCCCATATTCCCAATTCCTCCACCGTATCTGCTCCCAGGAGGACCAGTTCCACCACAGAACACACCAGATGGCCTCCTTCTTTAGAGACCACAATTTCCCTTCCCACGTGGTTAAAGATGCCCTCCAACGCATCTCGTCCACATCCCGCACCTCCGCCCTCAGACCCCACCGCTCCAACCGTAACAAGGACAGAACACTCCTGGTGCTCACTTTTCACCCTACCAACCTTTGCATAAACCAAATCATCCGCCGACATTTCCACCACTTCCAAAAACACCCCACCACCAGGGATATATTTCCCTCCCCACCCCTTTCCGCCTTCCGCAAAGGCCGTTCCCTCCATGACTACCTGGTCAGGTCCACGGCCCCCCTATAACCCACACTCCCATCTTGGCACCATCCCCTGCCACCGCAGGAATTGCAAAACCTGCGCCCACACCTCCTCCCTCGCCTCCATCCAAGGTCCCAAAGGAGCCTTCCACATTCATCAAAGTTTTCCCTGCACATCCACCAATATCACTTATTGTATCTGTTGCTTCCGATGCGGTCTCCTATACATTGGGGAGACTGGACGCCTCCTAGCAGAGTGCTTTAGGGAACACCTCCAGGACACCCGCACCAATCAACCACACCACCCTGTGGCCCAACATTTCAACTCCCCCTCCCACTCTGCCGAGGATATGGAGGTCCTGTGCCTCCTTCACCGCCGCCTCCCTCACCACCAGACACCTGGAGGAAGAACGCCCTATCTTCCGCCTCAGAACACTTCAACCCCAGGGCATCAATGTGGACTTCACCAGTTTCCTCATTTCCCCTTCCCCCACCTCGCCCTAGTTCCAAACTTCCAGCTCAGCACTGTCCCCATGACTTGTCCTACCTGCCTATCTTCTTTTCCACCTATCCACTCCACCCTCCTCCCTGACCTTTCACCTTCATCTCCTCCCCCACACACCTATTGTACTCTATGCTACTTTCTCCCCACCCCCACCCTCCTCTAGCTTATCTCTCCACCCTTCAGGCTCTCTGCCTTTATTCCTGATGAAGGGCTTTTGCCCGAAACATTGATTTTACTGCTCCTCAGATGCTGCCTGAACTGCTGTGCTCTTCCAGAACCGCTAATCCAGAATCTGCAGTCATTGTTTTTACCCTGAATTAGATTCAGTACAATGCTAGCAGAGGGAAAGTCAAACACAGACATAGTAGGGGGGAGTTAGCATTAAACTAGAAGAAATTTTTGGCACACATCAATGGAGGGGATGCAGGTACAAAGTTTATATCGGCAACAAATTGCAACAGCCCATATCCCCTATCTAAACAAAGTCACAATCACTAATACGCTTATCCTTAAACCTATGTTGACCCTTTACCCTCACTGCATTTTAACACCTCCCTCTCGATGTCAACATTGCCTCCCACAATTGCAGATTCTTTCTGTTTTTGAGCTCTTTGAATATATTTTCCCCTTCTTTTGCCTGTACTGTTAGTTGTTTAGCTCTTTGCTGTTTCAAAACACATTCTCTGAACCTCCTGTTTGCTCTTAACCATTTTTGAAGGTATTTTCAGTTTTACGCTCGCTCTTCTTTTGGATGGTGTCCTTTCACTTAGTTATCTTCATTTATAAAGTGTCTTAATGAATGGCCAACATTTTGAACATGGTATTTTGATCATTTGCATATGAATGTTGACCATGTGCTTCTGAATTATCATTGAGTATGATGTACACAGGTTTGAACAGGAAGTTGAAGGTGAAGCTGTAGGTAACAGGTGAGTATGTGGTTATGAAGACGAAACTATTGGAGTTGCGATTATGTCATTGTTCAAGCCACTAATAGAAAGAAGAATGGATTATGAAAATAAACTGCTGAGGTGAAATTTTAGCGAAGTTGAAGGAGATGAAGAAACTGAGCCTCTTAGTTACAGTATAATTTTTCACATTACCCAATGCTGTTTGACAGTAGAAGTTAGATTGGGGGACTTCAGAAAGTAAAGCTGGGGTAAAGCATGTTATTAAATTTTGGAAAGTAGGCAACAGTGGGAGTTTGTTTGTTTTGAGAGTGGTTGGAGGTGTTGAGCTGGCTGATGAGCAACTTTGCCACTCCTTCAGAATTGCCCAGAAGTCTTTGAAATACGAAATTGTAACCTCTTCAGAATTCTCATTGAGAGTAAAAATCGAGAAAACATAGCAATATTAAATGAACTTTTTTTTTCTTTCAATTATTGAAGTTGATCAAAGTGGCCAAAGGTTTTTTGGTCAGATTGAATATTAATCTAAATGGGTAACAGTTTGCTCCCTTACCAGTTGAAGTGGGAAAACAATTGAAGATAGACTAATGGTGAGAGTCTGAGGTTAAAAATATAAACTCAGCAAATCTGGCAGTATCTCTAGGTACTGCATGTGAAAGTAATATTCTAATCCTATTTAATTTAGTCATCCAGTGTATTGGCCTAAATTTTTGGTGTTAAAGAAGAGCTGGGAAGAGATAAAGAAACAGAGCCTCTGTTAGCAATCTGATTTCTATGAAATATATTTTGTGACATTTAATGTTTGTTTTGTTACTAAAGAATTTGTTCAGCTTTGAAGTTTCTGCTAGATTGCAGTAAACCAAGTCAATATCTGCAATCCATCCAACCTAGATGACGTCCAATACAAATTCGTTTTCACAATCTTGTTAGCTAGAAAAGACAGTCCTGATGATTGTGACTGTTAAATTAATTGCTAACCTTTACAGTTTTTTTGTTAATTGTGCTGATTTGTAGACCTTGGAGAAGATTCTAAAATTGAGCTTGTGACAATGATTTGTTTCCAAGCTAGGATGTTGAGTAGCTTGAATGGGAGCCTGCAGGTGGTTGTCTCTGCTCCCCTTTTTCTTTAAGATGGACAAGGTTAGAAGGTGCTGTTTAAGAATCCTTGGTGAATTTCTGCAGTACATCTTGAGTGTCAGTGGTGATGAGCGTAAATGTTGGCAAATTTTAGTACCAATTGGACAGGCTAATTTGTCTTGGATGGTGTCAAGTTTCTCCAGTGTTGGAGCTGCACATCTTCAGGCAGGTATTCCATTGCACTCCTGATTTGTACATTGCAGGTGATGAGCAGGCTTTGGAGAGTCAGCAGGCAAGTTATTTGATTCCTGGCCTCAGACTTGTGACGTAGCCAAAGCATTTATAGGCTAGTTAGTTCAGTTTCTGGTTAATGGTCACTCAGGATTTTATTATGGGTTTCAGTGATAGCAATACTGTTGAATGTCGAGGAGAATGTCAAGATTGTCTCTCAGTGGAGGTGATCATTGCCCAGCCCTTGTGTAGCATGAAGGTAACTTGCCACTTGTCAGCCCAAAGGTGGATATTGTCCAGGTCTTGCTACAATTGAACACTGCTTTCGTGACTGGGGAGTCAGCACTAGTCGCACAGTAAACATATCCCCTTCTGTCAGTTATGATGATGGGAAGGTCAGTGAAGCAGCTAAAGATGATTGGGTCAAGGATGTTTCCTTGAGAATCTCCTGAGATGACTGAACTTAAGAAACCATGACCATCTTCCTTTGTGTTAGGAATTGGCTGAAGACTGCCTTCTGTTGCAGGATATCCACTTAGCAGTTCTGACTGAACTCATGAGAACAGGTCTAAGGATATTTTGATAGTAATTTTTATTTTAATTTGCTAAGGTAATGACTAGATCAAACATCAAGGAAATTGTTCGGTGTAGATAAAGTAATTGCAATTACTTAAAATCTGATTTATGGCAAATGACTTGAGGTATTCTGATTCAAAATTGTTATTTTATGTTGTCCATTTTCAGCTGGATTACTAAAAGTGTACTGATTTACTATTCCTAAATTTATTGAGAAATATTTTTGAAACAAAGTTTGAAAAAAGTTCTATAACGTCTGATTAAAAATGCTGTTATTTTTGCACGTTTTTATACTGGCATGAATGCACAAAGTTTTAAGTGGAAACTTTTTTTTATAAAAAAACACTTTCTGGAAACTAGGGCAGTTTTCACCTGCGTTGCAGATTTGACCCCAAAGTGGAAACTGCCTCTGTTTCTTTGCTTGAGCTGAAAACATGCCTGTCTGAATATGTAGACAAATATTTCACTCATCTTGAAAACTAATCAACTGAGATGTGTACAGAAGACCCTTGACTTCAGAAAAACTCTTTGTTTTACATTTTAAGAGTAGTTTAGATTTGGAGAGAGATTGAGGGGAAGATGTGAATGACAAATCAAAGTTACCTCAACATGCAATTTTGTTGCCTTTTTTTTGATTCTCCTGGATTGGGCATTAGAAAACATCATCATCCTGAGCTTCCTTTGGGCTGTTGCTTGCATTGTAGCAGCCGGTGTGATGAAAGGTGTTCTGATACTGATGGGATTAAATTTTTGTTAATTCTTAAACTTGTAACTTATTATGATAAAATAATAGCAATATGTTTAGAAGTTTGACTTGTGTGTGGTTTTGAAGTAGTGATATTGTCACACACTTGTTGCACTCATATCTTTGAAAAGATTTGCATTATAACAATATTACTTGGTCAGAAATTGAAACAAGATTGTCAGCAATGTCAAAAAATATTGAGCATTTGAAATGTGCTGAATTGAAGGATTGATTTGAAATAATAAATATTTGTGAATCTAGCCCTCCTTTCCTTGTACGTTGCTCTATTAACATTTTGAAATGTTATTTGTCTGAAGCATTAGCTTGTAAATGAAAATTGAATGGATTTCAAATTCAGGATAATGTGTTAATTTTTAAAAAATAAGTATATTAACATATTACTTGGGTAAAGGTTCAAACTAAGCCAACAAGTCCTAATTATATTAAACAAGTGGAACTGAACTATTTTTGGTGTTTACATTTTAGGGGGCTCTGATGGATTTGTTAATATCTGGGACCCCTTCAACAAGAAAAGATTGTGCCAGTTCCACCGCTACCCAACCAGTATTGCATCGCTTGCTTTCAGCAATGATGGCTCTGCAATTGCTATAGCATCATCATACATGTATGAGAAAGGTGAAATTGAGCACCCTGAAGACAGTATCTATATTCGACAAGTGACAGACGCGGAAACAAAGCCCAAGTGAGTTTTTCTGCAACTGGGTTTTATCCTTCCTATCGTTTATCCAAACATTTATTAATTTTCCTAATTTCATGAAAAAATATTGATGTTGAGTAGATAACACAGCTCTGAGCAGAGCTAGTATTGATTTTATCTTGTTCTCCCAAGCTTTCAATATCCGCTGTATGATAGACGTCACATTGATAAAAATGTGCCTACTTGTTTTCTGAGGCAGCATGTCAAATAGTGTCATTGTCTTTTCTATATAATGGAGCTTGGATCACTGGTCCTTTGCATTAGCAATATATTTTCTCCAAATGGAATCTCTTAAATTTAAGACAATAGCTGATAAAAGGAAGTTGGAAATTCATTTAGAGACTACCTGTGCAAGCTTTGACTTGGAGTAATTTTGCTTCCTATATCAAGTTGTCTCTGTACTGTTAAATATTTAATTAACTTAGAAATACTGAATTCTTAGTGTTAATGAGCAGTTCTTATTCAGATGGGAAGCCAACTGAACTTTCGTGTTGGCAAAGGATAGCACATCAGCAGAGGATTTTTTAAAGTTACCATTTTGTAAATAACTAATTTCTAGTCATTTGAGTAAATTTGCAATTTGTTTTCTATTGAAGTTGAATTGTAATCATTGTTTAATACATTTATGTTCTGAAAATGTTACATGTTTTGTTTTAAATTTAATAAAGGCAGTAATTAAAATGGTGATCTTGGTGTTTTGTTTGTCTATGGTAAGTTCTCACATTCCATCACACAGAATTTTGAATATAGAGCAGATTCCAGGTTCAATTTCTAGCTTGTGCAGATCTCAGTTGGAATATGCACTTAGGGAGATAAATGGAGATCCTGTATTTGACTGCAGTATTATCCTGGAAAGTGCTCAAGATGGAGTTTATGCTTCCAACACCTGAATTTGCTTTCTGTATTCTTGTGAAGAATGACTAATTTAGAGAAGCATCCAATACAGACATCACAGCACTCTTCAATTAACAATAGTAAGTGCAAATGCATTGCCACCATCTGCACTGGTTATTCCACTATTTGGAGATGTAGAGCTTCAGACGCAACTGCGTGTGTGTCTGCAACCTAATCACGAGTATCTTTGTTTCATTTTGCTCGTAAGCAATAACTTCAGCAACTGCAATGACGAGCTCACCTGATTTTTACACAGGCAAGGAATGCCATCTTTTGTTGAGGCAGCTATTGAATTCCCAATCATCTTGTTTAGAGTTTTAAAATGTATATTGTGAAATTTGCTGCTTGATGAGAAATAATTGTCAAGTCCTTAGAAGTATCTTTTGACAAGTATACATGCGTTGTGTGGTTGGTGTACATTGTTGCTTGATACTGATTCTTGCTGAAAACCAGTTTCACCATCTTGTGTAACTGAAGAAAAACGATACTTATTCATCCAGCTGTTCATACCAAAATCTCTTCTGACTTTTCTTTGAACTTGCTTCCAAGAGGTGCCTTCATGAAAGGGTTCTGCCTTGGGACCCTGCAACCCCACGAGATTAATATGGATTTCATCGATTTTATCAGTTTCCTCAACCCCCTCTGACCTATCACCTTCTCCCTCACCTTCATTTACCTATTGCACTCTGTTACCTTTCCCCCAGCCCCAACCCTCTCCCATTTATCTCTCAACTCCCTCCTGTCCACAGTCTCATTCCTGATGAAGGACTTATGCCTGAAACATCGATTCTCTTGCTTCTCGGTTGCTGCCCAACCTGCTGTGCTTTTCCAGCTTCACACTCTCAACTCTGATCTCCAGCATGTGCACTCCTCACTTTCTCCCAATGCTGTCTACCTTTTTGGAGTGAATGGAGAGTGTTTTTAATCTTCCAATCAGGAACTACTGTATATCTGTAAACTTTGCATTTGCTTATTTGCAAATTAAACCTGATGGGTTTCCGCATGTTTATTGCCAACGACATGCTTAGTCAATTACTTAACATGTGGAAAAAACATGTCCAAGATTATGAATTCCATGTTGAAGCTTCGGTTGCATTGACAGTGTTCGGACCTACAAAAACCAATGAATGCCAGCCTGTTACTAATTACGTAAGTATGGCTTCAATAGGTGGAAGTAGCAAAGCCCAAGCAAAGATGTAAATAGCTAGAAAAATGTCAACAACTCATAACTGAGTAACAACGTTGCAGCTTTATAGGTTAACTAATAAGATCTATCTGTTCAGTTGTGATTTGAAGAAGATTATTATATATTTCATCATCCATAGGTTTGGGTTTTTATAAAGCTATTTTGCATTTTTAAAGCAGCTAGTGCTAATTTTAATCCTATGTTTTCTCTTCATCCATTTCAAGAAAACTACTATAAATGAGGATTGGCATGGTCCCTTCAAGATGCAAAAACATACTAAACTTTAATTTTTTTTTAAAAGTAAGACCACTCTGGGTTTATTAGAGAAAGTGCTGAGAGCTTGCATTTCCTTGCAGTTTGAGAAGAGCATAGAAACAGCTCTAGTGAACTAAACCTGGAGAAAGCTGAGTGTAAAATTTTGATAATTTCTGTAAAACATAATTGTATACTTTTTGTTTTGGAGCTAATTGTCTAAATAAAAGTTGTGTGCTGTCTTGGAACTTGACCATATTATGCTGGAGAGAGATGATAAAAACCCATACGGTTTGGGAAATTTTTGTTATCGTGAATTCACTTGCATGCAGCCTATTTGACTACTTGAATTCTATTGATTAAACTGCAGAGCTATGAATACATGTAATTTGGAGATGATGTATAGTTTACAGTGGAACTATGGCTAAATACACTTGGAAGAACCCCAGAGGCTTAATAAATTGTCCAGAAATGTGGGATACAATGATGTGTAGTAAACAGGAATTTGATGGTGGATATATCCTCAGTGCTGCTATTGAAGGAACTTTCTGCATTGTGCTTTGTTGCTATAGTATGTAGAAACTCATGTCAGATGTTTAGGAACTTATTACAGCAGAGAAAAGGACACCACCTTTAATTTCTGAGGTTTTAATGGCTTCAGACCAGATGTTTACAGCTACTGGGGAGTTCAGCTACCCTGAAGCCAAACAAAGTTGTTTACACACTTAGCAATCAACAAGTAGTCACCACTCCACAGACAATCAGCTATGTGTTGCTGGTTGAAGTTTCCTTTGTTCACATCCCAGGTCATAGCCCATCTGTAATCTCTACCCCGTCGCTGCCACTACTACTTGAACAGGCAGCACTGTAAATAGCTCCAGCAATGTGTCAGGAACTTTCTAAAGAGTGCAAGGATTTTTTCAAAGTCCTCAATTTATAAAACAGTAATTTTCCCAATTCAGTCTGCAACTAAAAATAGAGAAAAATAAAAATATAATCTTTCCAACATTATTAAAGGAGCAGTGGTATTCGCCCAAGTGCTTTGGTCAATATCTCCTCAACAATGACTTCTTAAAATCAGATTATTTGGCCGTGATGGTTGTGAAATTTTGCTATGCACAGATTAACTGCTGCATTCTTAAGTAGTGCTTTATGGCTTTAGAGTGACACCTGAGATCATGAAAGGTGTTATACAATTGCATATTCTTGTCTATTTCTCTGTATCTCAGTCTCTCAGTTATGAGAACATCCCTCATTATAATGTCCTTTTATATACTACTCAGAGCTTGGGTTGTTTTATACCTTGTTAATCTGTATAGTTGCACCCTAATTCAATATTAAGACTAATCCAGTACTTCAAAAGTTATTTTGGTGCCTTGATTCATTCATCAATGATGAATACAGACATAGATAATATTTTCAAGATCTTCTTTGTGCTTACCTCCATGAAGCATTTATTGTTTGGTATTGTAAGATTCCCTTCCTGACAGTAAAAGTAATATATAGCTTTTGGGCACCTTTTTTTTGCTATCCTATGTGAAACAGTTTTCAAAATGTAGTGTGTGGAAAATAGAGTTGAAAACTAATTACAGCAATTTAATCTTTGAGAATTGCTTTGCCTCCATAAGTAAAGATCTTGTTTTTTTTCCTGTGCTTTAAGTCTTCATTTTAAAATCTGTATATCAGTATAATTACAGCCCATGGTTTTTGATCTGAATTTAGCAGAGATGTAAACTGGAATGTGTTGATTTACAAATTGTAAGAGTCATTTTCAGCAGAGTTGACACCACTGTTATTTCCTAGCTGGTCTCTACATATTGTAAATACCTATATTGTAAATATGGATGATTTTAAGTTACCTGTAAAAACATGATCATGCACTTGTTAGTAATTGGCTACTGAAAGCAAATACCATTTGACAAGGTTAGTGTACAGATGCTTGGTGATATTTTGCAAGTGGCCTTCTACTTTTCTAAGTAGCAGATGGCTTGCAATTTCCTGGGTTATTCCAGAACAGAATGGTTAAGGTTGGTCTCCTGAGGATTGCTGAGATTTTAATTTGATTAGGTAACAAAAATAAAACCATTAATAGTAATTGTGGCATCATTTCGTGACTGGAAGCAATTGGCTATTGGCAAACAATTGGTCCCAGTGGAAAGACTGCAACTGCGTAATACTCGGCCAAAAGCAGAGTTAAACCACTTATTTATAATTTTTTAAAATGGTAATTGCATTGCATTAGAGCAAATGTCGACTCAGACAATTTGTATTTAACAGAATCTAATGAACAAACTACACATGAATTTTAAGAGTTTCCAGCAACTGACTTAAATAGCCTGAATTCAAGAAATGAATGTCATTGCTCATTGGTTTAACAATTTGTCTTTTTTGTTACATCAAATCTTGGGTGACAAAGTATTTTTGTTGAAGGAAGGTTGCAGAGAACACGATTTAAGCCATTTTCAAAACTCTTATTATTGAATGCACAAAGTAGCTCTATCAATTGCATTTGCAAATAGGCAAGTGTTCTTTTAAGTATAATTGGAGAATTCAAGCTTGTTTAAAACTCTCCAGATAGCAAGAAAAATATTTAAATGTTTTTGAATAATAGCCAATCCCTTTGCTTTGAGTTAGTAGTCCAAATCTAACTATTTCAAGTCAGAGAATTTCATAGATTGGTAATGCAATTGTTCATGCAAGAATTCATTGAGAACCATTAAGCAGCCACAATGTAATTTTGTGCAAGTAGGCAGAAAACATCAAGCCAATTAAGATTTCTTAGATCATGAAGTGGATAATCCCACTAAGGTCTTGCCTTAGGAGATATTGGCAATAGAGTCTGCTCAGTGAGCAAGGGCAATAATTGCTGTCTTTGGTCTGTTCTAAAGTTATTTTGACCAGTATCTTGTCTATTAGCAAATGCAGGACCCTCTGAAGTTTAGGGCTTAATTTCTTTGGAGAACATGAATACTAAAAACAGGTTAATGAAATATAATCATCACTACAGTAATTTTGTAAATCTTTTGAGTGTAATTAAACTTTGTTTAATAGATTTGCTTCATTGTTAGGTATTTTCAAGGAATTGCTGTACCATATCATTCTTTTTAATTGAATCTACACACCTTTTAATTCAACAAATGCCTGGATTCCGCTTTCTTCAATGTCAGTCAATGCTATCTTCAACTCCTGATCGATCACTTGTAGGAATAAAGAAACTGGAATAAGTTGTTTAGTCTTTTTGAATCAATTCTGCAGATCGCCTCTGGTCAAAAATGGGTAAGGAATCCTACCTAATTGTCAACTACTTCCTGACCTCAGCCATAGTTCTGTACCATGTTGGAAGAAACACTGGGAGTGACAAGGATACAGAGTGTAGTGTATGGGGGATGGAGAGAGGACTTCAATGTCTATTTGCAAGAACAGTTGAATAGCACCATTACTGATCCTGATACTGGCTAAGTCCTAAATGAAATAGCTGGTAAATTGCACCTGTGGCAGTTGGTAAAGGAATTAACAAGAGGGGGAAAAACCCACTTGATCTAGTCCCCACCATTCTGCCTATCATGGGTGCATCTGTCCATGACAATAGAAGTAAAAATCATCCCTGCATTGTCCTTGTGGAGACAAAATGCTGTCTTCTCACTAAGCGTAGTCCCTGTCGTGTTGTGTGGCACTACAAGCATGTTAAATAGGACAAACTCCGAATAGATCTAACTGCTCATAACTAAGCATCAATTTCTGCTATGTGTTCTATTGGCAGCACACTCTGTAACTACATGGCCTGGCATATCTTCTGCTCAAATGATGGAATCAAGCTGGGAGATGAACCTTTCTTCAATGATGAATTTGAAGGGCATGTCAGAAGCAGCATCAAGCATATCTAAACAAATGCAGGGATAATCTGGTGAAGCTACAACTTGCCTGTCAAATGATGGAAACAAGGCCATAGGGATATTTGATTCCTGAAGAAGGGCTTATGCCCGAACGTCGATTTCTCCTGCTCCTTTGCTGCCTGACCCGCTGTGCTTTTCCAGCAACACATTTTTCACATAGGGGTATATGATCCCAAAACCGCTAGAACAGATCTAAGCTCTGTATTCCTGCCACATCCAATTGTGAAAACTGTGAATAAATAAACAACTAACAAATCTCCCCATTCCCAATTAGGGTTGTACGCAGGAGGATAAGACTAACATATTTGCATCCATGTGCAGCCAGAGGTGCTCAATGGATGATCCATCCAAGCCGCCTTGTAAGTCTCCAGCATCACAGCCAAATTGATTCAGTCCTGAGGAACCGCTGAAAGCATTGGATAGCACAAAGACAATGGAATCTGACAATAGTCAGATTCAGGAATAGTACTGAACATCTACTGCAAAACTAGCAGCATCCCTATACAAGATATGACTCTGGCAACTACCTGGCAATGTGGAAATTTGCCCAGGTATGTTATTACCACAAGGCTGGATAGGATTTATGCTGCTAATGACCTTTACCAGTTTGCTTCCAATCATCAGTAATGTAATAGAAGTAGTTGTCAACAGCATTAAGTGGTACTTGTTCAGCTTTTGCCAGGACCACTTGTCACGTGAATTTATTACAGCCTTAGTCCAAATGTGTTCAGAATAGCTGAACTCAAAGAGTAAGGTGAGAGTCTTTGCCCTTGATATTTAGGCAACATTTTACCTAATTGGCATCAAGGAATCCGAACAAACCTAGAATTAATGGGATTGCGGGAGAACTCTCCATTGTTGGAGTTATAGTTGGCAGAAGGGAGAATGGTTGTGGATGTTGGAGGTTAATCATCTCTGACCCAGGACAACTCTGCAGGGTAGTGTCTGAGGTCCAAACATCTTCAGCCATTTCATTAATGATCTTCCCCTTTCATAAGGCTAGAATTTGGGCTGATGATTTGCAAATGTTTAGAACTATTTACAACTTTGACACCAAAGCAGTTTGTGCTCCTATGCAGCAATACCTAAACAAAATCCAGGCCGAGGGTGATAAGTTGCAAGTTGCAGTCAAAATTCACATAGGCCTGACCAGGACTCTCAAACGAGAGAGTCTTACCATCACCATTTGGCATTTAATGGCATTACCATCTCTGAATCAGAGGAGCTGCTCCTTGGATGCTGCTTGACCTGCTGTGCTTTTTCCAGCTGCACATTTTATTGACCTCTATAGTTCAAGAGTAGTACTGTTTCTGCTTGGGTTCACTACTATCTACAAGATTTCCTGCAAATCACTTGCCAACCTGACTTAGAATTATATAGCTATTCCTTCACTGCCACTGTATGAAAATTGTGGCGTTCTTTTGCTAAGAGCACTGAGTATCCCTATATTCCAAAAACTGCAACAGTTCGAAGAGCCAGTTCACCACCACACTCTCTCACGGGCAATTAAGGAAGACCAATACATAACACCTTTTATTCTTTGAACGAATAAACCCATTAATTAGTTCATGGCTAATATGAATCTTAAACCTCTTTGAATCCCATTTATCTGTTTCAGTTTCATAACTCTTATTGTCATTGCTTAACAAAAGGAGACTTTGAGTAAACCATTGCTTCCTAATTTAGTGAACTGCAATTAATAAGGAAATGGTCTGCATTAGTATGATCATTGAGCTATCTCAACAAAAAGCTGGAGATTGAATCTGGATCTCAGTATGTCAGCAAGCTGCAGACATGTTAACTTTTGCAAAAAAAAATTACTTGTAATTTACATGTCATTGGATACCGCAGTAACTTTAAATATTTTCAAATTAACCTGTTCAGAGATATGTCCCACTTCTGGAGCAGATGGGACTTTAACCCAGAGCCTCTTGGCTCAGAGGGATGCTATCACTACACAAAGAGTCCTTAGCTATAACCTTAATAACAAGCAATTTAGTTTGCCATACAGATACTATTCATACTGTTGTAGTTCTTTCTTTCATTGAGTAGCATCTTCTGCAAGTTGGTAAGTGAACACCAATGATATACATTTAAACAATTAGTTTGATTTTGTTTCTGCCAGTATAATTCTAGGCTGGTATTTATTACTGGTCTTTTTATGTATTTTATGGCGACAGTAAATTTGAAACAAAAATGGCTAAATGTGTAACGTATATATCTGAAGAAAAGTTTCCTTGAAATACTTGTTCGGCTTTCCTTTCAGTGGTAGAGTAAACAATCTCTCAATTTATTTTCTCAGTATCAGCAACAATACATGCAATACCCTTAGTGACAGTAGTTCTTTAAAATTCAGATAGCACTTTGCAGGATACTGAAACAGGAAATTGTCCATAGTGTTGTTAACACAGTTTGTTTCAGTTTGGATATTCTTACAGATTCAAATCACTGTTGCAATATAGTAATTTATTTTGTATATAAAAACTAAAGGTAACATCTTTCTGAGATGATCATGAAATGCGATTATTTTGATCGTCAAAGATGAGACATTTTAAGAATCAAAATATAAAGTTGATATTTGCTGTTTATTGTTTGATTGTGGATATCAGCTGCTACCTAATGCATGTTGACATATGTATCTCTTACAAGTAAATGTAATACCACTGTAAATGATGAATGGATTATTTACAATTATGTATGCTTGTAATAGGTATTCTGCAATTCTGCAGACCAGTTGGTATGTAATTGACAATTGGGAAATAGCTGGATATTGAGAGACATTACAACACCAACAGAACAAATGTCTCCACACAAATGCTATCTCTGCAGATTTATGAAAATTGATACCTGTAATCTCAAGTCTTTTCTTACATAACTAGGTTTAACTAGTGAAGCCTAGATTGGGCAGTTGTTCCTGGCAATTGTATATGTCAGGGCTTTAGGGTTAAAAAAAACCCAGTCATTTTTATGATTCCCAGATGCCACGCTTCACATGAAATCATTATGATTGAATCTCATCAGTAATAA
Organism: Chiloscyllium plagiosum; assembly: GCF_004010195.1. Classification (NCBI taxonomy): domain Eukaryota; kingdom Metazoa; phylum Chordata; class Chondrichthyes; order Orectolobiformes; family Hemiscylliidae; genus Chiloscyllium; species Chiloscyllium plagiosum. The sequence continues at coordinate 30,474,371 of NC_057731.1, read as the reverse complement.
TCTCCAAAGCAAAGAATTTTCAAAGCTCATTTAATGCAAATAAAACTTTTGAGGTAACCTCGCATCCAAAGAATTTATAATAGAACATAAAAGATTTATACTGTTATACAGAACAGGAAAAATAGTTGTGTAGCAAAACAGTGATATGCTAGTGATTATTCTGTTAGACTACATATTCCTCATGTAAAGGTCCTAGGCAGCTAGTTTTTATAAAGAATACAAAATCTCTCTTATCTGCCACTGAACATCTCCATGTAAAGACTTCACCTTACATTGCCTAAACGTTTCTATCAGAGTTTTGAATCGGTGGCCGCTATGGGCATAGGTAAATGTAGTATTTGTGATATCCCCTTGAAAAGAATTATTTTAAAAACATTTTGCAGATAAAATGATTGTTTTTATCACTGTTCCAACTCCTGCATTTTTGGGTTCCAGTTAATGTGAGAGATTACTTCAATTTTATTTTGTCCACACAGATGTAAAGGTAGTGGATTCATTGTGCATCTGTAAAGATTTTTTTTTAATTTTTGCAACTATGGGATGACATGTCTGAAGATATTCTGATTTTCCCATTATTTTGAAGGAGAACTTACTCAACAACGAATTAACTAGTTGATAAGTAAATCCATAACAATTCTATAATTCCACCTCCTGAAAGGAATTACACCTTGACTATATAAAAGGTCACTTCGCAAGTGATAAGCAGTGGGGCTAGTGACTGGCCTGTAAAATTGGTTGAACTATGCAAGGCAGTAACACTTAGTCATCCCAACAGTCTTCTGAGGACTACATGTGGTTCCAATGGGGACAGTTTAATTTGTTATTGTTCACAAGAGCATTCAACAGAGGTTTTTGAATGGAAAGTAGGCACTTCATTGATTTGGAGCAAGGAATTATTCTACCAGAATAATCTATATTTAATGAACATCTAAGACAGGTCCAGTTTATATTGTACATCCCTGATTACCCTTGTGAACGTGGTGACCAACCTTTGTGAACCATTGCAGTCTGTGTGTTGAAGGTACTCATACAGTACTGTCAAGTAAGGTGTTGATCCAACAACAATAAAGACATGATGATATATTTTCAAGTCAGGACAATCCAGTGGTAGGGACACTATGACTGTGATGCAAGAGCCCTTTACTTGTACTTGACACACGTCGGTCCAAATCTGAAAATTATCTAGGTCTTGTTGATTCTGGATATGGAGTATGAAATTACCAGCAAAGATTCTCACATCTGATCTTATGTTGGTGAAGCAGCAGACGAAGGTTGTGCCTAGGACACTGCTGAGGAACAAGTCTGGGTGATATCCTGGGACTGTGATAATTGGCCATCAACTAACTATAAACTATTTTCTTTTGAGTTGATTGAGATTCCAACCAATGGATAATTTTACTAGGGTGGCTTAATACCGTACTCCACCAATAGCTGCTTTGATGTGGAGGAATCACTCTCATCTGTCAGCTCTTCATAGCTGAAAATGTGTTGCTGGAAAAGAGCAGCACTGGAAAAGCACAGCAACACATTTTCAGCTCTGATCTCCAGAATCTGCAGATCTCGCTTTCTCCTGTCAGCTCTTCATATTTGGCCCAAGCTTGTGATGAGGTTTGTAACTGACTGATCCTGGCAGAACCCAAACTAAGAATCAGTGAGCAGTTTTTGGTGAACAAATGCCATGTGATAACAATGTCTGCAATAATTTTCATTTTATTCATAGTTTGTGAACTGAAGAGGCAGTAACTGGTTGAATGTATACCAGCTTCTTTTCTACTGACTGTCTTGGACAACTGAATTTAGAGGGGCTAGCAATGGGATTATTTAACTTAATTAATGTAGTCCACCTTTTTTAATTTCACAGTAGAATAAGAAAGAAAGAAAGAAACATGATCCTTGCTGAAATCATTGCATTAAACTTAAGTACTATAAAAGGAAAAGCATTGCTCAATTTTGTGTTATTATGGTGGTCAAAAAATGTTATTGAGAGTCAACCTAGAAGTAAATATTTTGCATAGAACTTTGCTAATGTCGTACTACAAATGCAAATTATAAACTGTGGGCAGCTCACCTTATATTTAATGTCATGGATACAAAGTTTCATGATCATATTTGAAAGAACTTGAATTAACGTCACATCCTTCACAATCTCAGAATGACCAAACTTATTTCACAGTCAATGAGTCATTCTTGTACTTCAGTATACAGGTAAGTGTTGTTATAAGGTACGGAAAAGTGCTATCATTTGCCCAATTCTGAAGAGTAGAGCACAAAGGGAACTACTGAATGAGGTTTCTCAAGTCTGCATGCTGGGACCACTGCTCTGTCTAAATTATAAATATTTTCTTAGTCATGTTCAGAGATGTTATGACATACCTTGGGAGTAAGCTCTGATTTGAAACTATATCTACCTGACTCAGATGTAGGGACACTACCATTGTGCTAGATGAACCCCTCAGTTTAAATTAAAACAATTACTTGAATTTAGGAACTTAATGCACTGTAATTAAATTTGAAGATTGCAAAACATAAGACATGTATAGCACTTTAACATAATGAAAGGCACTTCAAAGTATGACACCAAGCTATGTAAGGAAAGCATTAAGCCAACAGTTTAACTGATTAACAGTTTAGGTAAAGAGGTAGAGTTTTAGAAATGACTTAAAGGAGGAAAGTGAGATGGAGACAATTATGCAAGGAGTTTCAAAGCTTGGGAATTTAGGTAACTGAAGGCCAATCCATCAATAATAACTAATTATGACAAACAAGAAACTCAGAAATTGAAGAATGATTTGGTTAAATATGTATGTGGTTAGGGGAGTACATGGTGTAATTTATTGCATGTTGGGAGAAAAATTGGAGACAAATCCACTGCCATCAGTGCAGTTGAAATAGCCAAGGATAAAGTTGCAAGAGCCAGGGTACTTTGTACAAAACCAAACAGATCTAAGTCAGGACGTCGTAAGGTCAGAAGTGGGGATATTCACATGATTTGGGCAATGTGCAGGACCGTTTGCAACTCAGATACTGAAGCAGTTCATGCTCAAATGCAGCTAGACCTGGACCAAGCCTGGGCTGAAAAGTAGCAAGTAACATTCACTCCACACAAGTGGCAGGTATTGAACATCTCCAGTATGAAACAATCTAACCATTATCCCTTGATATTCACTGGCAATGCCTTTGCTAAATTTCCCTGTATTGATACTCTGGGTGGTTAATATTGACCAGAAACTGAACTGGATTAGCCATATGTATGGAGTGGCTGCAAGACAGGATCAGAGACTAGCAATACTGCAAGATTGACTCATTTCCTGGCCCCTCAAAGCTTGTCTGCTATCTACGAAGCACAAGACAGAAGTATGATGGAATACTCTCCACTTGCCTGGATGAATTCAGCTCCATCAACACTCAAAATTTGACACCATCCAGGACAAAAATGCTTGCTTGATTGATACTACGTTGACTAACATCCATACCCTCAACACTCAACAGCAGCAATATATGCCATCTACAAGATGCACTGCAGAAATTCACCAAGCTCCTTAGACAAATTCTACAATCACTTCTTTCTAGAAGGACAAGAGCAGCAGAGTGCAAGTTCCCTCCAAGTCAGTCACCATCTTGACTTCGAACTATATCGCTGTTTTTCACTTGCTGGGTCAAAGTCCTGGAATTAGCTCCGTAATGGCTTTGTGGACATATACCACTGCACTCCACACGCTGTAGATAAGAAGATATCTCACCACTACCTTTTCCAGAGCAACTAACAGTGGGCAATAAATGCTGACCCAGCCAAAAGTGAATTAACAAAAACTGATAAATGTTTTCACCTGAAAGTTTGACTTCTCTTCCTGATAGAACCATAATCATTTGTTTACATTTAACATCTTTTGGCAATCATTAAAGCTAGTGGAATGTTGAACAGCCTGTAATTCAGCCTGTTGTATCAGTGCTACCTCTCCAAAGGAGCAATTTATCTAATGACATTCCTTGATATTCATCCTATACCCCAATGCATTCATTCATTGTATGCGTAACGGTGACATTTTTAAAGATGATTTAAATGAAGATCAATAAATATCTAAAGAAAATAAAAATGAAAGAGTAATGAAGGAGTATATTGGTGAAGAGGAATAAACGATTAAACAAAGTTGATTTTTTTAAAAATGATTTTTTAAAAAAATTGCACGTATGCAATATTAAAACAATCTGAAAAAAAATCAGATGTGACCATCTGCAGTATTCATTCATCATCACGTTGTCGGTATCAGCAGACATATTGTTCCAGATAATAACTCAGTTTCTCCTGAAATTCCTCAACTGAACCTATTTGAATGCATTCTTGAGAAGTCTCTGGCTGTGTGGTAACCGTGTTACCATTGCTTCGTTGCTCTGCTGTGCTCTCTACAATCTTTCTATGAATGGGAGTCACTTTTTACTATTAACTCTGTTGGGCACATGATTTTAAATACCTCTATCAAGCCTCCCCTCAATGTTTTCCAAGAAAAACTGTCAACTTTTCCAATCTATCGATGTAACTGAAGTTTTTCTCAACACTGGACCATTTTGGTGAATTGTTTTTGCATTTTGGCTAACGCTTTCAAACTTTTCCATAAGAGTTGCCCAGAGTAGTCGCATTATTCCAGTTAAGGCTGAACCATTGTTGTATACAAATTTAACATAACCTTCTTGCTCTTGTAAAGCCCAGAAGTCCGTATGTTTCATGAACCACTCTATCAACCTGTACTACCATCTCCAATGACTCATGCACATAAATAAAGCCCCTCTGCTTCTACCTACTTTAGAGTTGTGCTGTATTTTGTATATTGTATCTCTGCAATCTTCGTACTAAAATTAATCTCTTCATCCTTCACTGCAGCAAAGTCTACTGCTACCAGTTTGTTCGTTCCATTGACTTGGTACTGCTCTCTAGAAGTTCTATTATCCTTACTGTTTCTATGCTACCAAGTTTCAAATAATTCACACATTTTGAAATTGTGCATTGTAAACTTGGCAGCATTCGTGGCTCAGTAGTTAGCACTGCTGCTTTACAGTGCTAGGGAGCTGGGTTTGATTCCACTCTGGGGCCAAGGTGTGGCGTACACACATTCCCCTGGCTATGTGCAGTTGGCACATGTTCCTCGTGTCTGTGAGGGTTTTTTCGGGTGCTCCAGATTCCTTTCCCAATCCAAACATGTGCAGGCTTATGTGGTTTAGTCTTTGGAAATGCAGCGTTACGGGGATAGGGTGGGGATTGGTTTGGGTGGATGCTTTTTGGAGGGTTGGTGTGGACATGATGAGCCAAATGGCTCTTTCCACACTGTAGGGATTCTATGAAACCATGGTGTGCACCATTAAAATAATGAGAAGAACAAGTCCCAACACCAAACCTTGGTAAATTCCATTATGAACCTTCCTCTAGTCTGAAAAAGACCTGTTAACTGCTACTTTGTTTCCTGTCAGTAAGTTAATTTTGTATCCATCTCACTACAATCCCTTTTATTGCCCAAGTTATATGTTGCATCAACAGCACTACTCTCATCAACCCTTGCCATTATCTCATCAAAAACTCCAGCAAAATTATCAAAACACAATTTGCCATTAAAAAACCTATTCTGGGCATTTCTTCAATTAACTCAATTACAGAACAACCTCAATTATCCAAACGAGACGGGCATGGAGTATTTTGTTCGGATAACTGATTGGATAAACAATCTGATCGTAAACAAAGGAAGCATTTACAGGAGATCTTGTTCAGATAACCTGAAATTTGGATAATCGATGTTCAGATGACCAAGTTTGTTCTGTAATAGCATTATGTTAGCAGAACCTAAGCCAGTGAGGGCCACAATCAAAACAGTTGTTGTATGCCTCACAGCTGGGATGCTGTATATATGCGGCATGCTCATGGTATTGTTACCAAATCATAGTATGTGATGGTATAAAAGTTTCAGTCTCCATATTATTGGATCCAGTTACAGCATGACACGCTGAGGGAGGTGTGCTGCAATTTGTAATCACATTACTCAGTGTTAGAACAGGCATAGGTGTGTCAGAAGACGAATCTCTGCTGAAGGTAAACAACTCATTACTGCATCCACAGTAGATTGTGACAACAGATCAGATGTCAGAGTGCAGTTTTCTGGTGTTAGGATGCTGGACCCTGTTGCCCAAGTTTATAGTATGATCTGGACAAGGTCCACTAGCTTTTACTTTTAATGTATATGAAATATGAGATTCAAGAAACTTTAGGGAATAAAGCCACAAGAATCCATGGCTTTGAACTGACAATAAATGTCACTGTACAATGCTAGAAGAATAACACAATCTACAACGTATGTGCAACTGATATTCTAACACTCAGAATTAAGATGTGGTTCAGGGATGAGACACTGTCATTGATCACCCCATGGTGTACATCCAATAGCAAATGCAATGAAGAGAAATGGAAAGTCATGGCTTTCTCAGCAACTCCCCCAAGACATCATTGATATAGTGGGTCATCAAGTCTTATTCAATTTCCCAATGGATTGCATTCTTCACTTATCTGATCTTGAAACTCGCCCCGTATCAACAACTACTTCTATTCTGGTCAATCATCCTCTTTTTCTAGGCATATGTTTGACTTTGAAAGTTGCATTCCAACACTCACTGATGTAACTCCAGCTACTCACTGACAGTTAATTAGTCCTGGTCTTTTTTTTCCCCTAATCTTGCTCAGTTACATCAAGCAAATTTTGCTTGTGAGCTTTTCAAACCCCACTTGTTCACTTAATACTTGTAACCTTCTTCTGAGATCCCCCCCCCCAGCCCCCATCCCCACCAATAGCTTCCCACAACATTGAACCAATGATCTTCTCACTTTCGCAGCTCCCCAGGTCTTAGATTCCGACATTTTGTCACCTGCTAATCCCTAGAGTTGCATACAGCCAACTAACAGCTGCCTTCACAGTTTACAGCTGACTGCAATGTCTCCATCATAAAGTCTATACCTGCCCTTGTCTGTCTCCCATAATCACTGTCTTTACCAACTGCTTCAACAATTGAACTTCTCCAACGAGCATCCCTCCTACTCCCTTTCCAAATTGTCCTGAGTGACCCATTGTAAACGTTGCAACAAGTCCCTCTCCTATTGCTGGCATAATTGAAGGTTACTGACATTTTGAAACTGTTGGAACGGAGTGTACCTTGAAGAGTTCACTCTCACAATGTTGGAAATAGATTTCATCACATCTGGTCAGACTCCAACTAGAGCACTGATGAATAAGACAGAAATTAAAGTGCTAGAGGCACTACAGAGATTAATTTCCTGTATAAAAGAATGGTGAAACTTGAGCTTTTTGCCAGGAAAAGAATTGTTTTAAGTTTTGCTTTACAAGAACATAAAGTCATTGAACTCATGGAATATAATCTGGAATTAAAATAAATTATAATATAGGGCAAAGCCAAACAGTTTTAAACTGATAAAAATGCAATTAAGAATGAGCTTAGAAAATTCTTCCTGCAAAGTTTGATCAACACTTGCAGTTTACTTCAGGACAAGAACAGTGATAGTGAAAAATCTGTAATAATGTAAATAGCATAATTTGCTGCACTATTGGGAATATGAGGTCTTTTTAAATGGAATTAAGTAACTTCATTTTCTGTATTTATCTTGTGAAAAGTGCATCTTGAAAGTTATAAGGAGTGAGCAGGCTGGTGAGTTTAGATCAGGCAGTTTAAATGAAGAAAAATATTAGCACAGACTTGAGTCAAAACATTTCGTTGTGTTGTAGTGTTCTATGACCAAATAACAGAGGCACTGGAATGAATAATATTTATCATATGGAAAGGAAATCCATGAGCTCCTTCACCAGCTAAAAATGGAGATAGCAAGAGAAAAATGTGTTGGAAAAGAAAAAGAGTCAGTGGTTATCTTTGCCCTTCATCAGGAGAAATGTGAAGTCCAGTAGAACTTGATATGATGCAGCCAGATTTAGCAGTAGATGGTTAATCCAGTTGTGTACCATGTACAGTTGAGGTACCATGTCCCTGAACTTGGGGATTGAAATGGTGTCTTTAGTAAACTGTGCCCAGTATCAAAACGGCTGCCCTTTTCTCTTACTCCTGGGAGGTCAATTTTCTTACCCGACTATGTCTTCAATAACATTTATTTCTCAACTAACATTGCTAAAACAGATTATGTCATGATTATTACATTTCTGTTTGTGAAGGTTCGCTAAGTACAAATTGGCTTCCTTGTCTTATCCAATACAACAGTGACTTATCTTCAGAAAATACTTAATTAGTTGTAAAATGCTTTGGTACAACATGTGAAGTGCTTTATAAATGCAAGGTTGTTTGTTCTTTCTGTGTACTGAGGCCTAATGGCATTAATGAATACATTCAGACTGCTCATATGTATTTTCTGTTAGCGATTTTGAGAAGATGTTTAGCTCATGTTGATGATAAGTATATAAGTTAGCTCGCTGAGCTTGAAGGTTTGTTTTCAGATGTTTCGTCACCATTCTCGGTAACATCAACAATGAGAGTCTCTGGGGGTATGCCTCGCCTCTCTGTTTATAGGTCTTGGTTTCTTAATGTGTGTTGATGTCATTTCTGGTTATTTTTTTCAAGGGATGGTAGATAGAGTCTAAATCGATGTGTTTATTAATGAAGTTCTGGTTAGAATGCCATACGTCTAAGAATTCTCATGCATGTCTTTGTTTCGCCTGTCCTAGTGCCCTTTGTCTTTATGTATAGAAACTAGTGATGGGTCGTGTCTTTTGGTAGCCAGTTGGTGTTCGTGTATCCTGGTGGCAAATTTCCTGCTAGTTTGTCTGATGTAGTGTTTCCTACAGTTCTTGCATGGTATCTTGTAAATGACATTAGTTTTGCTGGTGATATCTAATGGATCCTTGGTTCATTGGTCGCTATATAAGTGTGTCAGTAGGTTTGTGGGGCAACTGGGACAACAGAGACTCTCACTGATGATGTTGCCTAGTGTTGTGACAAAACGTCTGAAAACAAACCTTCAAGCTCAGCGAGCTAACGTATATATGTATTTACTGTGAATTAAGAGATCTCCTAGAAGGTGGACTGCCATTACACTGGAGTAAAGTTAAATCCTGATATTAAATTTACACCCAATTTCTTTGAATTGATATGAATCAAACTATTTTAATGCTAACATGCAAATACAGGTTAACAAGTCAGTTTACACATGCTCCCTTCCCAGGCCCACCATTGATAAAAGAAAAGTGATTGTATGATAGGAACAGAATGCTAACTATGTTCTGCATCATGAGCTGCATGTTAAACAAACTGACACCACAGTACTTACTTAAAATAATATTATTTGTGATACATGTTCTTTTTAAATTGATCTAATAAAATATGCTTTTATATATTGGCTTTTACATCTTCAGCAAAGCTCCTCAAAATGATATGATATGTGGAAAACCCAGGAAGATGGGAAGACTATCTTTCTCTTTTTCAATAGGATCTTTTGCATCTGTCAAGGTTAATTTTCTTATTAAATCTACGTTCACAGGTTGTGTTACTAAGCTTTAGTAGGACTTGAAACCATGATTTTCTCCTTCAGAGGTGAGAGTCTTATTCCTGATTCAAAACTGATATATAAATAGAAAGGGATATAGTCATAGCTTTGTCCTTTGTCCCCCATCATCTTAAGCTAATTTCAGGATTCAGCATTTTTTATGCATTTGAACTGAAAAGTTGTAGACAAAGTTAGTTGTAGAGAATACACAAATTCTTTACACAGTCTACATTGTCTGCATAATGTAAGAAGAATGCTGCTACGTTGTTATCAAAATTGGAATGTAAAGTTTTGCTTGACAAATGTTTTAATCATTTTTCCCCTCTCATATGAGAATATTGTTATGTGTAGACAGCTACTACTTCACAGATTTCTTGTTGCCTGGGTATTTAACGATGAAGGCAAACCTGATCCCTACTTGCAGCAAATGTTCACATAAACCCACTTCTCATCAGAAGCTATTCAATAGTGATCAGAAGTTTTACTGAAACCTTCGCTCAATATCTCACCAATAGGAAAACTTGATATCGAACTATAGTCATCCTGCTGCCGCCCTGTGATGAAAGTTATGAATATAGTATCCTTCTAAAAACATTATTGTATTTGATGCATCATGATATTTGATGAATTGGATGATCCCTGCGTGTAATGTTGCATTTGATGCCCAAGAATCTTTTTGGTGCATTTACACATAAACAAAGCAATGTTAATTTGTTGCCCCAAGGTCTATAATTTCACACCAATTTTTTCTCCTGTCTGTATCTTCATTTTTTATTGCATCTCCGTGTAGCTTCAATGATAAATGAGGTGTAAGACAACATGTCAACGCTGCTACGGTTCACCAAATATTTTTCCTGCAATCCCAAATATGCCATCAGGGATTGTTATTCGCCGAAGAGAGGTACTTTCATATGGAAAGGAAGGAAACAGAGTGTATTTCGCTTTGAGCCACTCTGTGTTTGGCTTTTGGAGAACACTATTGTCCCATTTAAAATAATTTTAAAAATGAAAGAAAATTATATATATATATAAATTAATACATTCAAAGTTAAAATTGATTTAATCTATATTATACCCAAAAACTGAGCACTGCTTTGATCATCCTTAAAATGTGGAACTTTTGAGTACTGCTCATTATCACTTATTTTACCAAACCAGTTGTCTAGTCATTCTGTCTGAAGATGGATAATCTGAGTACATTTCTTTTGAACCCTTCATTTGAAGTCTATTGTATTTGCCCTTTTGACCAGAACTCCTGATAAAATCAAACAGACAATTGTGAAATGGCCAGAATATCGGAAATGATGCTGGAAGTGGGTCAGCCTGACAATTATCTGCTGAAGGAGTTAATTTATTTGTGGTCAGACATGAGATGCTTTGTTCATGCCAAGTCACCATGTGCAGTATAGGAAGGCTAATCCCAAAGACTGTTTTATTTATTTTAATGGGAGGGGATATCATTTTACTTGGTATCATTATAAAATCCCATAATAGACTGGGCACAGCCTGTGATTTTGTCAGAATGAAAAGCCTTTGTACATTGTTTCAGAATAAAATTGCATTGAGTTAAAATAGAGCAGTAACTGCAGTCTATACAGAAGTTTGCGAAGGTATTTGCTTGACTGAATAACATTACAAAACTCATGCAACTTATTTGTGAATATGCCACTGTTGGAAAATTCCCCTTTCTATGTGGACCCATATTTTTGTTCTTTTGGCACTATGCAATGTAAAATCCATACTCACCATATAGGACACAAGTTCTAGGGCCCACTACCTTATTTTTGCATCAGGTGGAAAAGTGATCTCTGTTCTCACACTGGTCTCTTTACGTTATATGCAATTTCTTGCTTCCAGCAGTGAAAATACCCTTCTCAGCAGGACTGAGCTTATTAGACACTGCAGAGGAAGGCTGCTATTTTTCTGGTCTGATTTTATATTCACTGATAACTAGGAAAATTGATAGATTTTGGGGAAGACCAAAAATACCAGTGTTCAGTGTCAACTGGCTCTATTCAGATGATTCTTATATTGGCCAGAACACTGATTCTCAGTTGTCCTTCACCGGTGGATCCTGTACCTAGTTACATATGTACTTAACATGGCACAAGTGGAGACTTTGTAAACTTTTCAGTGCACTGATGTGAGTACATGTGACAAACCTTATTCTAAATATCTGATGATCTAATGATTGAAAACTTCACTGAACTGGCTACCACATCCAGCGGCTTCAATGTGAGTGAACTGCTGTCATTCCTGATATGTATGGGAAAGCACATCAGAAAACACTGGGGAGAGATACAGATGTTCAAAGAAGCCCACAGTGAATCAGGAATATAGCTTCCTTCCTCTGCAGTGTCAGGGGAACACAATCTCTGCCTAGATTGGGTGAGAGGAAGATTCCTGCATTGATGCCTGAGCCCATAATGATGCTGGAGCGGCTTCAGTCATTTTCCTGGACATTGCCAGTTAAAACTCCTCCATGTTCCACTCCTAACAAGGGTTATTGAGAACAGCAGTAGCCTGTTACAGGTATAGCAGGAGTTTTATTTGTACAAGCAGATGGAAGAAAGGACTGGTCTTTGTATTTCTAGAGCTGGTGAAGTTGTTCATTGTCACCATCTTCCTGATCCCTTCAAAGCGACCAAGGAAGCTGGCTGAACAATTCTCTTGCTAAAGTGGTGAGGAATGGGGATATCCAAATGAAGTTGAGGAAGCTAAATTGAGACAAACCTCAAATGTACTTCTTTGAAGAACGGGATCACATCATCCAGAGATTGTGGGGCAAGTCGGACTCCCAAGAAGAAAAAAAGAGGCTCCCATTGGTGATGTGATTATCAAGTGCAGATGGGGATGCTGACCTCAGTTGAAGAGGCAGGCAGAGCAGATTACTCCAAACAAGGATAGATCAAGTACTCACTCTCCTATTCTAATGCTTATAGGCAATCTCACTCAAGGGATTCTCCAAAGAGATGTTAGAATTGTGAGGGAGTTGAAGCACAGCCATCGGTGCCATTAAGTATAGAGACCCCATCCATTATCACGGCCTTCAGTCCAACCAGACATTAAACTAGTTGGGCCTCTCGCTGAAGGCCAGCCAGGGGAGCATGATTCCTTCAGGGCTCATTCATATGTAGAGCGACAGGGACTTGTCCTACAAGGAAAGTGAAATCTGGCAAAGTGGAAGCATCATGCCCAAGTGACAAAGGAGTGAAGATATCAACCATTAGTCAGCAGCTTTTTTGAGGGAAATGCGCATGTGGACTGAGGGGTATGAGCTGAATGAGATCTCTTTTCTTATCTGGATCTCAGTTTTGCAGATGCCAGATACCTGTTTTCACAGCTACTTCAAGTTCTCTCCATCTGTCTTCCATCAGACCTGACATTGCCTGGGGTTTCTGGTAATTCATGATGCAATTGATATACCTGTGTAAGTTAGGAGGTTGAGAATGTCTATAGTGTTGGGGTCAACCATGTTAAGTGATATCTTGGCATTTTTCAAAAGCACGTGCAGTGAGTGCTCTGTGTAAGGTCTCTGACCTTACTCAATGCATTCAAGGCATGTCACTTTGTACGGGACTTTAGAACTCTTCAAGTAGCAGGCCAACTGTCTCCAAACTGTTGACATCAGGCCTTGCTAGAGTGTCACATGGAGCCGAGCTCTGATTTGGTGTATCTCTGAGAGCCGCCCTCATCACTGTGAGAGAAAGGCAAGAGTACCTATGCAGGTTACCAGTTTGTGACAAAGTCACCTCCATTGACGAATGCCCATAGGTATCCTCAATAGCGGTGGCATGGTGGCTCAGTAGTTAGCACTGCTGTTTCACGGCACCGGGTACCTGGGTTCAATTCCATCCTTAGAGTTGGCACATTCTGCCTTTGTCTGCGTGGATTTTCTCTGGATGCCTGGTTTCCTCCCACAATCCAAAGGTGTGCAGGTAATGTGGATTGGCCATGGAAAATGCAGGATTACAAGGATAAGGTAGAGCCTGGGTTTGGGGGGATGCTCTTCAGAGGGTCGGTGTGGACTAGATGGGCCAAATGGCCTGCTTCCACTTTGTAGGGATTTTATGAACCTTTATAAAACTGCCAGTGATGTGGACAGTAGACCAGCTGAAGGAGACATCTCAAACTTCATTTCAAAGATAGACATTGCTGTGTTGGAAGAGATCCAGATGAGGTAGATTATTTCTACACTCACCAAATACAGGATACTGAATTGCACTCCACTACTGGGAGGAAGTATGGGTCTGCATGCAGAAGTCTTTGGAGTGAAGTATCATCCAAGTTCCTATGCCTGCCCCACAGTTTTCATGAGAAAAAAGGATGGAAAACCGAGGATCTGTCCAGATTACCTGGCACCCAAGGCAAATAACCATAAAGATGTTTGCTCTCTACCTAGGATTGGAGAACCATTATATTCTGAATGGTGCAAAGCATTTCTGCAGTCTACATTTTGCTACCTATTGTTGAACAAATCATTGAAAAGATGCTTTCTGAATATGACTTGACAAATATCAAAGAATGCCGGTTGTATGTTTGCTCACTGAGCTGGAAGATTCATTTCCAGACGTTTCATCACCCTACTAGGTTACATCTTCAGTGGGCTTCTGGGCGAAGCACTGTTGATAATTCCTGCTTTCTATTTATGTTTATTTTGGGTTTGGTGACGTCATTTCCTGTGGTGACGTCATTTCCTGTGGTGACATCATTTCCGTTGGCGATGTCATTTCCTGTTCTTTTTCTCAGGGGGTGGTAAATGGGGACTAACTCAATGTGCTTGTTAATAGAGTTCCAGTTGGAATGCCATGTTTCTAGGAATTCTCTTGCATGTCTCTGTTTGGCTTGTCCTAGAATGGACGTGTTGTCCCAGTGGGACCTTCAAACCTACATCCAGAACCTCAACCTGAGCTACAAATCTTCTCAAAACTTGCTCAAAGAATGCCATTTTGGGCTCTGGAATACCTCTGTTAACTTTATGCATGTGATGGATACAGATGTCGACAACATTAATTCCCACTTTGTGTACCTGGATAATGCACTCATCTTTTGCTTGACATTCAAGGAGACATTTGAAAGACTAGATATTGTCAGCTCACTTGTTGTTGTTCAACATAAAAGTCAAACCAGAGCAGTGCCAATCTTTCCAGCTAAAAGTAAAACCTTAGACACTTCATTATAAAGGGAAGCATTAATACTGACAATGAAAGTGGCCTCAGCCTAAGACAGAGAAGGAACTACATTGGATCATTGCTTATTTCTGGTTGGACATTTGTGTAAAGTTATACATAGTTGGCTACTCCACTCCATGACTTGCTGAAGTATTCCGACAATGCTGAAGGAGCCAATGGAAAAGGATGTACAGGAGAGATATTTCACAGAACATAATAAGGAGTTGGCCCTAGTGCCTGAAGACTCCTGTTTTACCCTCTAGTAGAAGCTTGTCTCATCACCTGTCCTTGGTTGCCTAAATTTCCATTTCTTTTTCATACTGGAAACAAACGTCAGTTCTTGGCTAAGGAGTTGTATTACCTCAGGTTCATGGGCAGGAAAGAGTGATTAGTGCTTATGCTAATTGGACTCTGAAGCCAAATGAGAGAAATGTGCAGAGTTTTTCCAATATGAAACTTGAACTATGAGCTTTGAGGTGGTCAATTTCATAGAAGTTTGGAAACATTGATTGGTGCAGAGTTTCAAGTATTTACAGACAACATCTTACTCAACTAATTTCAAACTTCTGTCGAGTTGGCAGCAACAGGGACCAAACAATTTCTGTTTGATTCCAGGTCTGGCACAGGACAAGTTAAAAGAATGCAAAGGCTGATGCTGTTAATTGGAAGACTGATGATGGAGGGAACTCTGCCCACTCACTAACAGATTTGGTTGATGCCATGCCCATGCATCAAGTCAAAGGCAGAATTCTAACCATGTTTCTCAAAGACATTCAGACTTCAGGAAGGGTAAGAGAGGTAGGCAGCTAGTGCAGGAGTCTTTTGTGGATATACCCATTTCAAACAGGTATGCTGTTTTGGAAAAAGTAGGGGGTTTGGATTCTCAGAGGAACATAGCACGAACAGCCAAGTTTCTGGTAGTGAGACTGGCTCTAATGCAACGAGGAGGACGTCGGCTTCCAAGAAATCAATTGTGTTAGGGGATTCTGTAGTCCCAGGTACAGACAGATGTTTCTGTGGCCAGCAGAGAAAAAGCAGAATGGTGTGTTGTTTTCCAGGTGCCAGGATCAAGGATGTCTCAGAGAGGGTGCAGAATGAGGGACCAGCCGGAGGTCATTGTCCACGTTGGAACCAATGACATGGGAAGGGAAAAGGTTGAGATTCTGAAGGGAGATTAGAGAGAGTTAGGCAGAAATTTAAAAAAGGAGCTCCTCAAGGGTAGTAATATCTGGATTACTCCCAGTGCTACGAACTAGTGAGGGCAGGAATAGGAGGATAGAGCAGATGAATGCATGGCTGAGGAACTGGTGTATGGGAGAAGAACTCACATTTTTGGATCATTGGAATCTCTTTTGGGGTAGAAGTGACCTGTACAAGGAGGACGGATTGCACCTAAATAATAATATACTGACAGGGAAATTTGCTAGAACTGCTTGGGAGGATTTAAACTAGTTAGGTGGGGGTGGGTAGGTGGGGGTGGGTGGGACCCAGGGAGATAGTGAGGAAAGAGATCGATCTGAGACGGGTACAGCTGAGAACAGAAATGAGTCAATCGGTCAGGGCAGGCAGGGACAAGGTAGGACTAATAAATTAAACTGCATTTATTTCAATGCAAGGGGCCTAACAGGGAAGGCAGATGAACTCAGGGCATGGTTAGGAACATGGGACTGGGATATCATAGCAATTACAGAAACATGGCCCAGGGATGGGCAGGACTGGCAGCTTAATGTTCCAGGATACAAATGCTACAGGAAGGACAGAAAGGGAG
>NC_057731.1:30439967-30457521 GCF_004010195.1 Chiloscyllium plagiosum | reverse complement strand
TTGGTTAAGAAAAAGAAGGAAGCATATGTATGATAAAGACAGGATAGATCGAGTGAATCCTAATAAGAGTATAAAGGCAGTAGGAGTATACTTAAGAGAGAAATCAGGAGGGCCAATAGGGGACATGAGATAACTTTGGCAAATAGGGTTAAGGAGAATCCAAAGGGTTTTTACAAATATGTTAAGGACAAAAGGGTAACTAGGGAGAGAATAGGGCCCCTCAAAGATCAGCAAGGCGGCCTTTGTGTGGAGCCACAGAAAATGGGGGAGATACTAAATGAATATTTTGCATCAGTATTTACTGTGGAAAAGGATATGGAAGATATAGACTGTAGGGAAATAGATGGTGACATTTTGCAAAATGTCCAGATTACAGAGGAGGAAGTGCTGGATGTCTTGAAACAGCTAAAGGTGGGTAAATCCCCAGGACCTGATCAGGTGTACCCGAGAACTCTGTGGGAAGCTAGAGAAGTGATTGCTGGGCCTCTTGCCGATATTTGTTTCATCGGCAAGAGGCCCAGCTTGGTGATTATCGATATTTGTTTCATCGATAATCACAGGTGAGGTGCCGGAAGACTGGAGGTTGGCAAACGTGGTGCCACTGTTTAAGAAGGGTGGTAAAGACAAGCCAGGGAGCTATAGACCAGTGAGCATGACCTCGGTGGTGGGCAAGTTGTTGGAGGGAATCCTGATGGACAGGACATACATGTGTTTGGAAAGGCAAGGACTGATTAGGGATAGTCAACAAGGCTTTGTGTGTGGGAAATCATGTTTCACAAACTTGATTGAGTTTTTTGAAGAGGCTTTTCTTTTCTTTTTCTTTTCTTTTTTCTTTTTACCCACCACTTGTCCTGAGCAGAGGCTAGAAACCCCAATGCGTATTTGAGTGGGCCCAGTGCAGACCTCATGGCGGCAAGTGAGCCCCTACTTACTTTTCTGGGGTTAGCACGGGACCTGTCATTGGAATTGGCGGCTGCTACATCAGCAGAGGTGATACTGGTGAGGTAGGCCCAATGAGAGATGGCGCCTGAGGGTTGGCGACTTTGTCGTTGATTGTTTCCAGCACTAGGGGTGGCAAAGCAGTGGCATAAGGGCATCACAGCAACATTGACATGGTGGGCCCAGCAGCAAGAGATGCAACTCTGACATTGGTGGGTCCACCACAGGTGGCAGTGAGGCAGTGGTGGAGGAGAATCAGCCCAGCAGTGAAAGATGGTGCTTGAAGAGTGGCAGCTTTAATGTAGATTGGGTTCAGTGTAGTCGGTGGCGAGGTGGTGAAGGAGGAATGGCAGCAGAGGCATCATTGATGATGAGCTAGCTCAGGACTGCGGACGGCATGGTGGCACAGTGGTTAGCACTGCTGCCTCACAGCGCCAGAGACCTGGGTTCATTTCCTGCCTTAGGCAACCGTCTGTGTAGAGTTTGCACATTCTCCCCGTGTCTGCGTGCGTTTCCTCCCACAGTCCAAAAATGTGCAGGTTTAGGTAAATAAACTAATCTATAACTGCTATCTTTCTGTTGTTTTCTTACTCTTAAACTAATCAAAACAGTGCCAGATAATGGCAACAGAGGAAAAGCTTTTTACCATATTTTACTGTTTTTCTCACTGTAAAATACATATGGCCAATAAAATAAAATCATTCAAAATAAAATCATTTATTAGCTGGTTCATAGGCAATGGGAGAAAAGTGAAGCAATCCATCCTTCCCAACAGCCTCTTGTGATAAATGTTGGTTGCAGTTCATGATCAAGCAGGGCATCAAACATGGAAAGGGCCACTGTCCTGACTAAAGAGTCCGGGATGGCTGCTGATATTGATGACTACTGTCCAAATTGTGAGAGGTGTAGCTTGGTCAAAACTGGGAAGTGACATCACCCTATTTTTGGATCCCCGATTATCAAGAGATTTCTTGAGGTCTTTGCAATACATTTTCCAGTCCTTGACCCTAGTAATAATGGGACTGATGTCATTTATGTATATCTTCAACTGGTTAATTAATTCCCACCTTTGACTAAAAGGCCTCCACTGTAACCAGATTGCAAATATGGGATTAACTTGTCAGTTTTTGCGTTCCATGTCAGCTTAATTGTGATCAGGACACAACTTTGAGAAGAAGATTCTACATGAGCTTTACAAGGTCTGTGGCATTGCTTGGAGCTGACCATCTGTGCAACTTGCCTCCTGGGAATAAGTAAAAGTGGCCTGATTACCTTTGGGAGCTGATTTATGTTTACAGTAGTATCTCACAGGTTATTCTGCATACTCTGTCCTCTTTGAATGAGACCCAGTCTTTCCCATCTGCCTGGGCTCACCACATCTTCTCTGGAAGAAAGGGTGTCTTTGTCAAGAAGAGGCCTCGTAGAGAGAGGGAGAGACAGACTAAGGATTTTCTCAACCAGATGTGAACACCAGGCTTAATTCCATGGAAGTACTGCTTTTTTCCTCACTTTAATTTTCATGCTTGTAAAGTTCAGATCCCAGTGAAATAAAGATTCCCTACTTCATTACCTTTGGGCTGTCTGTATGTTTAAATCTCGCGTTACAACTTTGAAACTATATAATTAATAATGCAATTCCTGGTATTCAGCTATAGAATATTGCTTAATTATCCTGTGCTAATGACTTTGGAGTCATTTTTCTTCAAGTCTGAACATCATCCTGGATATAGGCTTACTGAAAGTTAGCATACAAACATAAAACCATTATCAGCACAAAACCGATGCCATATAAAGAATATATGCTATACCCACTACCAAGAACAGTGTGACTTCAAAACTAAAACCAGATTTCACATCCTGATCATTATTAAAAACTGGTTGAGCTTTTATTTAATTGTTTATGATGTAATCCAAGCTCGTTGATTAAATTACTCCATTACTTTTGAATTTGTGGCAACCAGTAATTTTAGTTAAAATGATTTATTCACTTAATAGACATGCCTATTGTAAAATATATTTTCCATGCTGAGGGAGGAATGTTGACTCTGATATGAATATTGAAATTATTACACCTACTTCAGCAAAGAGATGGGGAGTTGGCTTAATATCTCATCCAAAATCTAGCATTTCTGACATTGTAGAACTAATTTAGTAGTGAACTAAAATATCCAACTCAGTTATGTTCTCGGGTTTGTAGTGTGCTTCCTCTGCTTCCTGCCACTGAGCCAATTTTGGATCCAATTTGTAAAATTGGATCTCATGGGTTCTTACCTTCTTAACCAGTTTCCCCATGCATGACCTTGTCAAAAGCCTTGATGAATTCCACGTAGATTATATCAACTACTCTACCCTCATCTACATACCTAATCACCTTCTCAAAGGAGTCTCTCAAATGTTTTAGATATGTTCTCCCCTTGACAAAGCCATGCTGAATATTCTTGATTAATCTTTACCTCTCCAAGTGGAGTTTAATTCTGTCCCTTAGATATTTTTCAAATGGATTCCCTATTGTTAGACACACTGGACTGTAGATTCCTGTTTTATTCCGACCACTCTTCTTGAATAATGATACCACATTAGCTCTCCTCCAGTTATCTGACACCTTTTCTGCAGCCTGAGAAGATTTGAAAAGATAATATTAAAATCCCTGCAATCTCATCTCTTGCCTCCTGCAGCAGTCCCAAATGCATCTCACCTGGGCCAAGGGATTTAAGCATTTTTGAGCCCCCCAAAACCATTAATATCTCCCCCTCTCAATGCTAATTTGCTCAAGTATATTACAGAGGCCTACATGAATTCTATGCCTACTTCAAGTTTCTTTATTGTGAATACAGATACAAAGTGCCCATTTAAAACCTAACCTATATCCTTCAGCTCCAGCTACAAATTTTCACTTTTGCCCCTAGTGAACCTTACTCTTTTCCTGATCATTGTCTTGCCCCTAATTTACTTATAAAACACCTGTGCATTTTTCTTTATTGTACCTACCAGTGTCTTTTCTTGTCTATTCTTCACTTTCTTAATTTCATTTTAGGCAACTCCTTGCGTTTTCTATACTTTCTTGATATCAAGGGGTCTCTGGATTTACTGATCCCACTGCTCACTTTTACAGGAACATGTTGGCCTTGAACTCTCACAGTTGTCTTTTTTTAATGATTCCACTGCTCTGTTGTAGATTTTCCTCCAAGTAGCTGCTTCAACAAAGAGAACAAAAAACAGTACACCACAGGAGCAGGGCCTTCAACACATTAAGTCTGTGCTGATACATGACGCCTTTCTAAACTAAAAACCTTTCGCCTTTATGCGGTCCATATCCCTCTATGTTCTGCCAATTCATATATCTGTCATGATTCCTCTTAAACATTGCAATTGTATTGGGCTCCACCACCATCTCTGGCAGTGCATTCCAGTCACTTACCACTCTCTATGTAAAAATACTGTCCTCTCACATGTCCTTTAAACTTGCCCCCTTTTAGTTTAAAACTATGTCCCCTAGTAATTGACTTTTCCATCCTGGGAAAAGACTCTGACTATTCATTCTATCCATGTCCCTCATAATTTTGTAAATTTCTATCACCCTTCAACATTCAAGTGAAAAAAGCTTCCAGTCCACTTTAGCCAAATTCCATCTTATCACGTTGAAATTGGCCTTCCTGCAATTCATAACCTTTACTTCTGAGTCAAAGTGACTTTTCTTACAATATCTTCCAGACTATTGTCATTAGCTATGCACCACTATGACATTTTGATTTTCTAATCTCTGCTGGAATATACTGAGATTCCTGGTGCTTGTGCCATCTTTGAAGCCCAGCCCTGGACCTGGTTAAGTGCTTGATATTGGGAGCTAACTGGCGTAGAACCACAGAATCTCTACAATGTGGATGTAAGCCATTTGGCCCATCAGGTCCACACCAACCCTCTGAAGAACATCCCACACAGACCCACTCCCCCTATCCTATCCCTGTAATCCTACATTTCCCATGGTTAATCCACTTAGCTTGCACAATCCTGGACATTATGGGTATGGTTTGTTTTATTTTCACAAGACATGTGGGACTGCATTTTGCTGGCAGGTCCTGGATGTCTTGGTGGTCAGGGATGTGTGCAAGTGTTGCCCATGGAGCCTGCCCTGAGATGTCAGTGACTGATGAAGACCTGGATTCACAGGTTACCACTCTGACTTTCAGATCGAGAATTGTCACGGTCCAGTCCAGTGGATGGGAGAATGGTAGCATGTCAACGAGGTGAGATAATGTAATAATGAGGAATTAGATTAGATTACTTACAGTGTGGAAACAGGCCCTTCGGCCCAACAAGTCTACACCGACCCGCCAAAGTGCAACCCACCCAGACCCATTCCCCTACATTTACCCCTTCACCTAACACTATGGGCAACTTAGCATGGCCAATTCGCCAAACCTGCACATTTTTGGATTGTGGGAGGAAACCGGAGCACCCAGAGGAAACCCACGCAGACACAGGGAGAATGTGCAAACTCCACACAGAGTCATCTGAAGCGGGAATTGAACCCTGGACTCTGGCGCTATGAGGCAGCAATGCTAACCACTGTGCCACCCACACGGATGGATGTCACCCAAATGGATGTAAATAGGTCTCTCATCACTAAGTAGTGAAATATCATCTCGTTTTTCAACACTTGGTTGAAAAATAGGAATTTTTCCTCTCAATAGCAGAAAGCACCTTGTTTCTGACTTGATGCAATTCTCCCAACACCCTTGCCAATGGCCATGTCATTCAATGCTAGAGAAGATTCTGTTCCAAATGGTTGCTTTTTTTAACCTTCTTAAACTGATAACTTCTTCTATTCATCTTATTTTCTCGATTCGAAATTGTCATGAGAATTTGGAAAATCAATAAAAACCATATAGGCAGCGTAGTGCTCAGTGATTTGCGCTACTATCTCACAGTACCAGAGACCCAGGTTGGATTTCAGCCTCGGGCAACTGTCTGTGTGGAGTTTGCACATTGTCCCTTTCTTCCAGGTACTCCGGTTTCACACCACTTCCGAAGATGCGCAGGTTAGGCGGATTGGCCATGGGAAATTGGATTTATGGAAATAGGGTGGGGATCTGGGTGGAATTAGGGTGAGATACTGTTGGGTGTAGACTTAAAGTGCTGAATGGCCTCCTTCCAAACTGTACGGACTCTATGATTCATATGTAGGAAAACAAAAAATTAATAGAAATCCTAATTTGTCTAACACATACTAGTAATTTGCAAGGATGCTCTTAGTAGTGAAATGGATTTGTTCTTGTCAGATGTACTTTGTTTTGGCAAAATAGCTCTGTTTCTGATATATACATCAGAAACATTAGCACAGAAATAAAAGAATTAAAATGATAGAAAAAAAAAGCATGCATTCTTCCTTGTGTAATAACATGAAATCACAACTTCGCAAGAAGAAACTTTGCTTTCTTACTGTATTAAGCTATGATGGACACACAATTGCTGATCCTTGCACTCAATATAATCAGTCAATAGTGTAGACTCGGTTAGCACATATGGTGAAGCCTGAAAAAGCTGCTGCACTTTTTTTTAACAACCCACTAGCTGTATTGTCATCATTATGTTACATTATGAGTCAGCCTTGATTTTTGTATTCAATGCAGACTGCTCTACCCTTCTAGCTCTTTTCAACAGTTGTTTACAGTATTTTGTGTCCCTTTTTCCATCTTGGAAACCCTTTATTTTCTACTGAAGCAGACAAGCCTGAAATTATTCCATTAAAGAGGTGCAATTTTTGTAATGGGTCTTAGAGTGTTCTGGAGAAGTGCAGGCAAGTTTCTTCAATATCCTGAGCATTATTCGCTCATTAAGTTAAATGATGTTTCTAATTCCCTGGTAATTACATGTAATGAGGCACTCTTTCTCTTCTTGATGGGACTGTAGCATAATATAAGATGTCGTTCTTTTTAGGGATAATTACCTTTCATGGGAAAGCAGGGTTTGTTGTGTAGAATATGGCAAATTACATTATTTCCTGCCATTTTGACTGTCCATAAATTATAAAATGAAGTTTATTTCAGTGGAGCATTAATACCATTTTGGAGAAGGAGGAGACCTTTATCAGAACACTGATGTCCTGTGGGAATACTAGGCTGTCAAGCAAAGGAAAAAAGACTTTTACCAGTTATAGTAACTAAATCAATTCATTCAGTTACTTTAAAGCAGAAATGTAGGACAAATTATCATGGATGTTTTCCAATACATTATTGTAATATTATACTTAGCTAGGTCGTTTATAGTATGACATTTTAGTTGCAAGCATTTTATGTATACATTTATGAAAAATAATCATTAATATTTTCATCAAATGTAATAGGCATTTTATTAATTTGTAACACTGGATCATTTATAATATTTGTATAAGTACCATACCTTTTTAAAACAAAATACATTATGTTCACTAAAATGCTGTCTCCTGGTCTGCTATCAATTTATAAAATAATTCACTCAGCGCATGGTGTTAAAGCACCAATTTACTATCAAAATAGACCACATATGGTTGGGATGTTGCCAACTCTTTGATAACACTACCATCGTAGTGGGAGGGATTACAAAAAGGAGGACAAAAGCATGACCAAAAGAAAGAAAAACATTAGCAGCTGCCTGGCTGAGCCTCTTACTCTTCCCTTGTATCAAAAGTGAGAGTATGTTACGCATATTTACCTAACATTGGTTTTCCAACACCATGTGCTGCAAGATGTTCTTCTCAAAAGTCAGACCATGATATACAATTTGGATATTTGTTGAAATATGTTTCAGAAACTAACACAATAAAAATCTGTTGCCATATTGGAACCACTAATAAAACGGAACCATTTCATAGAAAATTATACAAAAAAGAATTACTATCATGATGGTATATTTTCTGACTATTGGGAGACCTATTAATGGGTATCAATGTAATTTGTCATTCTATGAAATTTAATTCGGGGTGACTTTCTGGTTTATACAGCTCTCAGCATTCAGGAAACCTAACTGACTGATGGTGCAATGGGATGTCTCTAACAGGTGGCAAGACAGTGATGTAAAGCAAAAACTACATGCCCATATGCTTCTCACTTTAACTTGGTCTAAGCCACTGTCAGATTACAGGATCATTACGACTGAATTCAACTCTATTTTAATCTAGTATCACACAAGTGCACTTCTAGCAGGGATCACTAGGCATGTACTTTTTTATATGTCCCTTCCCTAGCCTGGTAACACCAGAATATTTTCTTCCACCACTACCTGATTGGGATTGGCTAATACAGCCAGGACAGAGATGAACAGATAAGCCTGACTCTAAGCATTTCATTTATCCAATGACTCAAGTATAGAGTTACTGTAGAATATTTTTTTCTAATATGCAGTTTTGTAGGAGTTTATTTAAACCATTCTTTACTACAGAGAAGCCTGAGTCGAGATATCTTGTATTAAGTGTTAGGTGGACAAATGTGCCGGTTGTAGATTTTTTTTTCAAAAAGGTACTTTATCTATGATAATTGTAGGGTAACATTACAGCATCATCCAATGTCACAATTCACAAAGTGGAATATGGATTGATTATGCTAAAAATAGTGCATGACATTCAAGGCTTCTTCACTCCATTTACAATGTATCTACATTTACGTTGCCTTAAACATTTCTAATAAACACAGACTGAAAAGGTTTCCACTGGTTCCAGCCACTTACTGGACTTTGACAGGACAACCCTGAACTGTAGACTTTCACTATTAAGCCTTTTGCTGTAGCTACCTCAAACTTCAATGTATCTCTCAGTATGTAGTCATGGACTTTTGGGTACACAGTCATGGACAGCACCTTACATTGGAATACCAACGGGTTTCACGCAGATCAAAAATTATCTTTCACCATTCGGCTGGCAGCAGATGATACTTGGCTTATATATGCCCCAGAAACAGCCTAGAATCCTGAGTTACAGAGGTGCGATGGCCTTACATGGTTTCAGATTTGTCTGAAACGCTCCTTGTTTCATACCCACTGATTAAAACTATGCTTCTGATGTCTGTTGAACTTTTGTCACTTTTGAACAGCATATCCATCATGTAAGTGTGATATTCTACCAAAGTATTCTCCTAGTCCAAACTGTTTTAAGCAGGTGTCTGTTGTAAATTCAATCCTAACTATTGCTCATCACATTGTGCAAGCTATTCAGTGGATTTGTTGCCACCAGCCTCTTTCCTGGTCAGGTTCTACAGATGCTATTTGGTCTACTCTGTTTGGTGGAGGAAAATTGCTAACATAAGAAGAACAGACTCTTGCCTTAAGCAAGGCTTACAATCTCTTGTAATTTCTCCATGACCCACATTGGCTGCAGCAGGAGCAGAGTCTGGAAGTTTTTCAGCATCAGGACATTTCCCATTGTCTTTCTTTCACTTTTGAAGAGTTTTGAGAATGAAGAACATTTTGATGTTCACTTTGATCATCCCATGTTAGTACATCAGGAAACTAGATATGGGTGTTCTAACCTTTGTAATTCCTTTACAGGTTCTCAACACTTTGTTGGGGCCCAGAACTTTGTGTTCAGCTTCCTTATCATGCAGCCAATATTCTGGTGCACCTGTAGGTGACAATGAGCCAGTTAGAACCTGAGAACAAAGGGTCCAGAGTGTATCATTTGGCCCTTTAAGCCTGCTCTACCAATCAATAAGGTCTGGTTGTTCTGGATGTGGTCTAAGCTTCATTCCCTTAGATGCGCCAAAATGTCTTGGCTCTGTTGCCTATCAAAAATCTATCTAACTCTGCATTGAATAAATTTAAAGATCTAGCTCCCACTAACTGCTGCCGAAAAAAATTCCACTTTCCAACGGCCCTTGGAGAGAAAACACATAAATCTTCAGCTCTGTCTTAATAAGACTAACCCTTTATTCTCAAGCTATGTCTCCTAGTTTTATTCCTCCCAAAAAGAGGAACCATCCTCCCAGTGTCCATCTTATCCAGATCTCTCAAGAACTTATGTGTTTCAATAAGATAGCAACGCATTCTTCTAAACTCCAATGGGTAAAGGCCAAACTGGTTTAACCTTTTTTCATAAGATAAACTCTCTAATGTGGGATGGAGGTGAGTGAACCTTCTCAGAACTGCTTGAAAGAAGTTTTGAATTGGATATTATATGCCTGTGTTTGGATAGTGGTGAGCAGGTCATGTAAAGTAGGGTGGATGCCCAGCCCACCATCTTCCCATTCATCCTTGAGCTTACTTCTATTATACAGAGGATGGTGTGGTGCCAAAAGCATGAGTCCACCCAGCCAGTGTGAATAAATAATTTGTCAACTGAGCTTGTTGACCCCAATATTATTGATCATGTCACAGAGCAGTTGATATGGGCATATAGGCAAGACCGGGCTTCTTCTTCTCTTAATACAGACTTTCAAACAACAGGAAGGTGTTGCCCTATTTTGGAGGGTTGCCGTACACACTTTGGGGAACCTTCCCTGAAGTTAGAATCCACCTATATTCCTTGAAAACCCATTTCTTCAATCCCCTTGTCTCCTCCCCAAGGTGGCAAAAACCTCCCTGCCTAATGACTCTGGCATACTGGGGTCTAGGTTTCCAAAATGCCTTTTTTCTGGGGACTGCTTGAAGTCTCAGCAGCATCCACTAGCAAGCTCTGGTTTGTCAGGCCTGCTGCAGCTGGCAGCTAGTCAGATTGAGGGGAACAAGTCCCATTCTACACCAATTTAGCCCACCCTATGGCTGTGGGATAGGCTCCTTCTGTTGTGGTTCTGTTCGCCGAGCTGGAAGTTTTTGTTGCAAACGTTTCGTCCCCTGGCTAGGCGACATCATCAGTGCTTGGGAGCCTCCTGCGAAGCGCTTCTTTGATGTTCTTCGCAGGAGGCTCCTAAGCACTGATGATGTCGCCTAGCCAGGGGACGAAACGTTTGCAACAAAAACTTCCAGCTCGGCGAACAGAACCACAACAACGAGCACCCGAGCTACAAATCTTCGCACAAACTTTGAAAAGGCTCCTTCTGTTGGCTGGCTGCCAATGTTCCTTCTGGGACAACACACCGTCCACCCCTTCCCCCAGAAACTTCTGCCTGATACCTTTTTCAAACAGGAAGACCAAAAAACTACACAGTGTTTCAGGTATTTTCTCTCCAGTTCCTTCTACAACTTCAGTAATATCTCCCTACTCATATCTATTACACTTGCAAAAAATTCCAAATTCCATTTGCCTTCCCGGTTACTTGCTGTACTTGTATCCTGATTCAAGATCAGATACCTCTGCACTACCAAGTCCAACAAGGTCTCTCAATTTACATAGCATACTGCGTTACTATTATTCCTGCCAAATAGATAAGTACATATTTGCCAGTCAGTTAAATTGTTAAAAGAATGTAATGATCAAGAAAAACACCACCACAATGTCCATGACTCTGACAGTGAACCATTTTCCTGGCATTTACGAAAATTTTAATTAAAGTCAACTTCTGTTGTAGCTAGAGGCTGAATTAAGGTAAGTGTTATTATCAATTTAAACAAAATATGAAAAAGATAAGAAAAATACAAAATGTAATAGAAAAGCAAACACAAAATAAAAAGTTTGGGGAAAGTTCACTGGTAGCAATGCACCTTCGATTCACCAAACCGCTATTTCTTTCTTGTGATTGCGTACTCACTAGAACATTTGGGGCTTGGAGGACAAATAGGAAGTCTATTCTGGAATGGATGGGTGAGACAAAAAACTGCAGATGCTGGAATCCAAGGTAGACAAGCAGGAAGCTGGAAGAACACAGCAAGTCAGTTCGCATCAGGAGGTGGAGAAGTCAATGTTTTGGGTATAATCCTTCTTTAGGACTGGAGGTGGCTGTAAGGGGAGCTGCAGATAAAGTGGGGGGCTGGGGGAGGGTTAGGTGAACACAGGTTGCAGGTACAGCCTAGTACGTCGATGGGAGGAATGAATGGGAGGTTGGTTCTGGAAGGAAGGGTTGATCAGAGGAATGGAAGGAAGGAGGAGGGGTGGGAAGGGAGTTGGAGAATGGGAAGGGAGATTATTTGAAATTAGAGAACTCAATGTTGAGTCCTTCGGGTTGTAGGCTGCCCAGGCAGAAAATGAGATGTTGTTCCTCCAATTTGCGGTCTGATTTGCTATAGCAATGGAGAAGGCCAAAGATGGTCAGGTTGGATATAGAATGGGAAGGGGAATTTAAATGGGCAGTGACTGGCAGGTCAGGTCGGCCCCTGCAGGCCCCGCTGAGATGCTCGGCAAATTGTGCCCTTACTTTACGTTTGGTTTCCCCGATGTAGAGAAGATCACATCGGGACCACCCGATGCATCTATTTGGCATACCATCGGCAAGATCACTGAATATGTTTAGTTGGGTGTCTTTTGCTGCCTGTTAGGATGCGATACTCTGTTTATTCTCGGCCCTGTTAGATTGTTCCGTCACATCCATGATATCATTGAAGACACCGACAGCAGTAACTGACTTGAATGTTGCTCACACATATTCTTCGAGCAATTCATTGATGACCTTCCTGCTTATAATTCCTATAGACGGATGCAC
Organism: Chiloscyllium plagiosum; assembly: GCF_004010195.1. NCBI lineage: Eukaryota > Metazoa > Chordata > Chondrichthyes > Orectolobiformes > Hemiscylliidae > Chiloscyllium > Chiloscyllium plagiosum. The sequence goes on along the minus strand of NC_057731.1, from coordinate 30,445,042 downwards.
AATAGTTGGTTACCATGTGTTCAGATGTATCAAATGTGTAGCACACTGAGTTGTTCTGCATACACCATGTGTCCTCAACTTTCTCTAATGACAAACTGGAATGAGGTGGGTGGTGCATGATAACTCCTTTATCATTCATTTTCAGGGTCACCTCATGCTGCAGAGAAAAATTATACGTGGGAGTTAATGCTTTTATTAAACTTTGGAATAAGTGGTAAATGCTAAACATGCACGAGTGCAAAAATAATATACCAGAAAAATATTTGTAATGTTACCAGTATCATGAAATGGTTTATTAAAATCTCCACATTTATTTATATTGAAATACTTCAGTAACTTTGATATTAACTTAAAAATATTCTTGGAAATATACTTCTAGGATCAGCCTCACTGCATTTATAAAACAAAGAAAAAGAGGTTATATGGATAATTGCTGTCTTAATATGTTTTGTGCAACATGTGACAGATTGTGTATCACCTTGGTGGGAGGGAAATAAAAGATTATGGTGGAAAGAGGGATTTCCTAACAGTGATAAATATTGAAACATATCTGAGTGTGCATCATTGTTTTCTTCAAAACTCTGTTTAGTTTAAATACAAGTCGAAAGAAGGCACTTCAATGCATAAGTTCATTTACATTTAATTGAGTGATACCCACTGGCAAAATCTATTTTGTTTTGTATTCTATTTTTAAGTTCAAGAATTGGAAAGGACATTGTTTAAAGATTTGCTGTTTTAAATTGGATTTTTTCTGGTTTGAACAAATTCAAGTAGCATATGAAATTAAACTTTAATAATGCTGCTTTGGCAAGTCTATATTCAATTTTTGGTGAATCATTGGAATTATCTCAAATTTCAAAGATATAAAATCTCTAAATTATACAGTCTTCTACTCTTAAATTGCATTTATATAAAAGTTTGAAAATTCACGCAAGAAATTAATAAATGATAGACCTGAACAACTCAATTGTCTTAAACTTCTTATCATAATCAAGCAGAAGTTCCCAAGCAGAAATGTGGGTTAAAATGGAAAATGATGGGGTTTATCCAACATTGTTAAATATTTTCATTCAAAATCATTCCCAAAATCTGACAACTCTGTAGGTGCAATGAGCAATTGTAGATCGTTCTTTGGATTGAATAATGTTTTTTGGGGGAAATAATTTGTTATGGAGTGTAAGATAATTGTGGTGTCTAGCCTGGTTTTCGAAGTGTCCAGGGTTTCAATTAAACTTACCCCACTTCAATTTAAAGTCGACAAACTGGGATACTTCCTTTCCCAAAGTCTTAACAGAGAAGTTTACAACTGCTGGAAAATACTTTTATGTATCCACATGCCTGGATATGTTTATATGCTCATATGGGATGGACAGGAAAGTGGAGGATAGGCTACAATCAGATCAGCCATGATTTTATCAAGTAGTGAAGCAGGGGTGAGGGCTCAAATGGCTGCTCCTAATTCGTACTTTTGTATACGGTTTTCAAAGCAAGCTAATGGTATGCAGTAAATACTTCCTTTACTAGTAATGCCCAGATCGCAAAGATTATTTTAAACATTGCAGGCATTTTCAGAGAAATCTCCTGACATGAGAAGCAGCAACCAAGCAAGGTGATGTGATTCTGCTTAACCTGGATTCTGTTACCAGTGTTGGTTGCAATGTAAATGCCCTTTTGGAGTAATATGGACTCAGTGAATTTGGTTTTCATCACTCCATAGGCACCACTTTTAAACTTGTGCAAACAAGTAACATGGTTCCAGAGGAGAATTGAATAACCACCTGATTAAAAATGAGATTAAATGATACAAGATTAAATTGGAATAAGCAATTGGAATACCTTCAAGCAAATGGAATTGGGAAAAGTTAAGTAGATTATAAGAGCATGCTGGTATCTTCTTTTATTTGATTATTTTTGAGGCATACTTATGATTTGGTTATTTATATCTCTCTGCAGATTAAAATTAATGATAGAGAATCCATAACAATGAAAATTGTTCAAAAGAACAGAGTATCTACACAAACTGGCTTTGTTTCAATTCACACTTTATGATCTTACCAAACATATGGAGAAGCTGTAGCAATATTTTGGAGTGGTAACTGGTACTCACAGTAAATAAATGAATTGTTTTAAATTAATAAGTGTGCATTTTGTTTCATTTATAACTGCAGAAATTTTCATTACTAATGTTAAAACACCATGACCATGAACATCCCAGAAGATGTTGAAGCAGAAGACTGAGATCTGTCTGCTTCTATCATTACATCAAAACATTTTGAATGTCACAGTTCAGATGCTATTGTTACACATATTACATTTTGATTCAGAAGTAAAATCAATCTTTACAAAAGTCTAAGTGGTGGAGCAAAGCTAAACTGTCGAGAAATAATGAACTCTAATTGACCTTGGGACATGCTTAATAGGAATTGACTCTAATTTACCAAAGGACACAAGCTTATTGACAGTGATTCGACCATGTGACCTTAAATGGGCAGACTTGATTGTAAACTCTGCAACTCAACAGTAGAAAGTCTGTGTGACAAGGTATACAGTTTCCATCCTTCAGGAACAGCATATCTTTGAACCAGCTGTGAGCCCTGCTTTGATTCTCTTAATCAGTGAGGGAATCAAGAGCTATGGGGAAAAGGCAGGAAAGTGGAACTAAGGATTATTTGAATGGCCATGATCTCATTGAATGGTGGAGCATACTAAATGGGCCAAATGGCCTACTTGGCCTCCTACATATTATGAGAAATTTACTTGGTCTTTGTTATAAACTTCAAGTGACTCAAACAAAGTTGAAATTGCCTGACTCTTTGACTATCATATTTATTTTACTATAATATTTTAGCATCATACTTCAGATTGAGATACATTAAATGATTGCTTTCATTGATAAGATGTTTAAGGTTAAATAACAAAGGCAGAATTTTGATAACTAAATTCTGAAATAAAGCATTGTTGACACTGAATGGTGATGCAGACAGGCCGTATCTGGATTTTAATTCCCTTTCTAATTAATTCATGGAATGTGGATGTTGCTCATGAGGTTGTCATTTGTCCATCCCTGATTGCCTTGACAATGTAGGGGTGAGTTGCCTTCTTGAATTGCTGCATTCCACCTGGTGAAATGAGAATAACAAAATGTTTACAGCATGGAAAAAAGCCACTTTGTCCAATATCTGCTGTTTTACATGAATAACTCAAATAGTCCTCCTCCCACATCTTTGGCTCTTGGCTCTGCACATCTTTCTCTTTAAATAATTATCCAAGCCATCACAGAAATTGTCTCCACCTCAATGTCAGGCATTTTTCTTTGACAACAGCTTCCAAACTACAACATCTATTACCTAGAAGGGCAGCATATAAATGAGAGCACCACCAGCTCCAAGTTCTCCTCCAGCCCTACACCAACCTGAAGAAAGGAAGGTTCCTGAAGAAAGGCTTATGCCCGAAACGTCGATTCTCCTGTACCTTGGATGCTGCCTGACCTGCTGCGCTTTTCCAGCAACATATTTTCAGCAATTATATTCTCAAAGACAACTAGTGATAGGCAATAAATGTTGGCATAGCTAGCAATGCCAATATTCAACATACAAATTAGGAATAAAGTCCATATCCTAAAAACTTATTGTGTAAAAAGTATTTTACAAATGTCACCATTACTTCTTTTTGCAGATCACTTTAATGGGGTGTCCTCTGGTTCTTAGCCTTTTCCCAGGCCCGTTTGTTAGTTTGAATACCTCTATCAAGTCACCTTCTCTTCTCCAAAGAGAAAAGTTCCTTCCTTCCTATCTTTCTATCTATCTATCTATCTATCTATCTATCTATTATCTATTTTTGATGGAATGATTTGAGGAAGTCAGAGGCTGAGTTACATGCCACAGAATACCCAGCATCGTACCTGCTCTTGGAGCCAGGGTATTTGAGTGGTTGGTCTTGTTAAATGTCTGGTCAAATGTTTCTGATCAATGTCATGACGAAGTGTCAATCTCCCTCTTATTAGAGATTACCATTGTTTGCCCTACGTAAATGTTACTTGTCAGTTAGCAATTAGAAAGTTGTCTAAGTCTTGTGTTATGTTTGCTTCATTATCTAAAGAATTGCAAAAATGAACTGAATATTGAGCAATTATTTAATGCTTTAGAAGGAGCGGTACCTTGTCAATTTAGAAGATCAGAATTTGGGACATTCAGGCAGATAGAAAAATATCTTCAGTTGTAAATCCATTACTTTCTGGAATCCATAGTAATATCTTCAACATTCTACAAACATGATGAAATTTAGACCATGATGATACTGTCCATCACATCTGGAGAATGCTCATTTCCTGGCTGCTGTCCTCACTTTCTACTCTATTAGTGTCTTCATCCAAAGCACTTTCTAGATTACCTAGATTACACCTCCTCCCACCCTGCCCCCTGTAAAAACGCCATCCCATATTCCCAATTCCTTCGCCTCCCAGGAGGACCAATTCCAATACCAAACAACGCAGATGGCCTCCTTCTTCAAAGCCCGCAATTTCCCCTCAAACGTGGTTGATGATGCTCTCCACCGCATCTCCTCCACTTGCCGCTCCTCCGCCCTTGAACCCCACTCCCTCCGCGACTCCCTTGTCAGGTCCACACCCCTCGCCAACCCAACCTCCACTCGCAGCACCTTCCCCTGCAACCACAAGAAATGCAAAACTTCCGCCCACACCTCCCCCCTCACTTCCCTCCAAGGCCCCAAGGGATCCTTCCATATCCGTCACAAATTCACCTGCACCTCCACACACATCATTTACTGCATCCGCTGCACCCAATGTGGCCTCCTGTACATTGGGGAGACAGGCTACCTACTTGCGGAACATTTCAGAGAACACCTCTGGGACACCCGCACCAACCAACCCAACCGCCCCGTGGCAGAACACTTTAATTCCCCCTCCCACTCCGCCAAGGACATGCAGGTCCTTGGCCTCCTCCATCGCCAGACCATGGCAACACGACGCCTGGAGGAAGAGCGCCTCATCTTCCGCCTAGGAACCCTCCAACCACAAGGGATAAATGCAGATTTCTCCAGCTTCCTCATTTCCCCTC
>NC_057731.1:30420263-30439194 GCF_004010195.1 Chiloscyllium plagiosum | reverse complement strand
GGCTGGGGCTGTTTTCCCCGGAGCGTCGGAGGCTGAGGGGTGACCTTATAGAGGTTTACAAAATTATGAGGGGCATGGATAGGATAAATAGGCAAAGTCTTTTCCCTGGGGTCGGGAGTCCAGAACTAGAGGGCATAGGTTTAGGGTGAGAGGGCAAAGATATAAAAGAGACCTACGGGGCAACCTTTTCACGCAGAGGGTGGTACGTGTATGGAATGAGCTGCCAGAGGAAGAGGTGGAGGCTGGTACAATTGCAACATTTAAGAGGCATTTGGATGGGTATATGAATAGGAAGCGTTTGGAGGGATATGGGCCGGGTGCTGGCAGGTGGGACTAGATTGGGTTGGGATATCTGGTCGGCATGGATGGGTTGGACCGAAGGGTCTGTTTCCATGCTGTACATCTCTATGACTCTATAACTCCCACAACCTCTACACAGTTGTGTCAAGTGTGTTTTGTTTGCTTTGCATTTAGTAGAAAATACCAATTCTCTCTTTTTCGAACATTATTTTATACTCTATTTATACAGCTTAATGTTCTTCACCAATATTAGCAGTTGCTTTGACTTTTGACCTGGGGGCTGTATACCATACGCTCTCTTTCTCTTTGCCTCTGTCAAAAGTATAAAATGAAGCTATTTCCCAACACCTTTCTATTCTGAAGAAGAGACATACCAGACTCCAAATGTTATCTCCGTTACTCTCCACAAATGCTGCCAGGCCTGCTGAGTTTCTTCAGTATTCTGTTTGTTTGACTCAGATTTCTAGCATCCATAGCATTTTGCTTTTATTTATTGATACTCTTTACAGTACATTGTTTCTTGTTTTGCAAAACATCACTCTGGGATTGCCAGGGCTTCAATCAAAGGGTGCAGCAGGTCCTTTAATAAATGTTGGTAATAAATGAGGTAGTTTTTCTACTTCTGTGGCTGCTCCATAGGCAATACATTCCAATGATGTTTTCAGAAAATCTTAATATGGCATTTTCCTAAATCCTGGTCAGATTTGAAGGTCTGAGTGGTTGAGCTGACAAGGCTAAAAATGGCTGACCTTATTAATGAGGGACTCATGGGATACTTGAGACTGGTTTTCCTCAGGCTACCATTCCTCTCAGTGGCAGTCCTGTTTCTGCTGCCATTCCTCAGGACAAGATCATGCAGATGTTGGGCCAAAGTTATGCCACCAATCCAACTATCTGATTTAATACCTGGGACTTTCATGGATTGAAATAGCTTTTAAAAATGTACAGAAATATCACTTTAAAATGGCCACAGATATCACTTGACCACAAATGGTCAAGTTCCAAATGGATTGGACAACAAACTCTAATATTAACAATTTATGCAAAAAAAAAACTGAAGCCAGGCATCTCTCTTTTGGGACAAGTGAAAGAACCCTCACCTACAAATTTTATTTTACACCTTGATGAGAACTTTTTGTATGTTGGAGATGAAAACCTCACCTGCAATGATCAAACTTTGAGATAGAGAACTCAGGAATTAAACATTTGAGCATATATTTAAAACAGCTGCAAAAACAAGATGGACTGCAGAGTTAAAATCAGCATTATTTTTCATGAAAATAAAGTGCCCAATGACAATACTGACTATAAAGAAATGATCCAACTAAAATCACCAACTGAACAATTGTGGTCAAAACTTTATGCTTCAAGGACACCCCGAAGACTTTAGATTAGATTCCCTACAGTGTGGAAACAGGCCCTTCAGCCCAACCAGTCCACACCGACCCTCCGAAGGGTAACCCACCCAGACCCATTTCCCTCTGACTAATGCACCTCGCACTATGGACAACTTAGCATGGCCAATTCACCTGACCTGCACATCTTTGGACTGTGGGTGGAAACCGGAGCACCCGAAGGAAACCCACGCAGACAAAGGAATAATGTGCAAACTCCACACAGACAGTCGCCTGAGGCTAGAATTGTACCTGGGACCCTGGTGCTGGGAGGCAGCAATGCTAACTACTGAGCCACCGTGCAGCCCAAATAGTGTATAACTTTCACCTTCCTTTAGGTCCCTTTTTAATTGTGTTATTGATGTCATGTCTGTTTCTTTTTTTATCATTGCTAGCAGATATAAAATTACCCTTTTATTCAATCAAGAAAACCTTAGCTGTTTATTGATACTCTAGAAGCTTGCAAAATTTTAATTTGACTAAAATATAGCCTCGTGTTAAAAAGAACACAAATCTTTGTGTGGAGTGTAGTAAAGAGGCGAGCTGATTCATCACTACGAACCCAGTCATCAGAATTTTAACAAATGGAAATGGATCATTACCTGTTTTCATTGCTCTTGTGATTTCTGACAATCATTGTTCTTCAGAAGTTGCTGATAATGCTTGTTATCATTTTACTACTGTTATCCGTAACCGTATCAGTGGTCCTGTTTCCCTTTCATAGACTTTATCAAGATTTGGGCTCTCTTCTGTAAGAACCTATGTTTGATTTTACCTTTTTTTTGCCAAAGAGATGTTTATAGGGAAGTTGCAAATGTTTGGAACAGCATCATTATTTGGCTATAAAGTCTATTGGTGTTCAAATGGTTATGTTATTCTAAATTTGGTTTTCTTTTGTTCTTGTGTAAATAAATGCTGTTTTATTTAAAACTGAATGGTTGGGCCAGCTACATCACTCATGAAATATCTACTTTACAAATTTACCAACATTCATCGAACTCTATCCCAGAAAAAGTCAATGGCATCCAGAAAGGAGGGGATTGAAAAGGTTGCTAAGAAAACAGAGGAAAACAAATTAGAAAGTGTCTCCAGTATTTTTGCACTTTATATAATCAAATAAAATCTATGAATATTTTAAGAGCTCAAAAAATTAAGAATTAAAAACATGTCAGTTGTGATATCTTCATTAGTAATTTTAGTCACAATTTTTGTTAATAGTAATAATGGTGATTGCATGCTCTTTCCTTCAGACGGTTCATGTCTGGACACTGAACTGCTGTAGACATTTTGGCTCTACAATATGCGATGACATGACAATTAAAAAGGTGGAAAAGATTCTCTAAGGAATTGCTATGCACATTTAGTAAAACCACAAAGTGGTTTAGTTTTTGCAGCATATGCACAAATGACCTTCTACTAAGTCAATGTATTTAAAAACAATAGAGCCCCCGAAAACCAGCACAGAAATTGTGCTGTACAATTACACCTGCTATTTGCTGGCTGTGAATAACTGCCATAGGTCCAAAATTACAACCTACAAGTACCACTGAAAGTGCATTGCATCTATTAAAGGAGTGGTGCATCGTAGCTGGAGCAAGTGTTAGAAGTTATTCAAGAAATGATTTTTACCTGAGAAACAATGAAAAATGACACAATTTGAGCTCCTGTAGGTTTGAAGAGGTGAAAAGTAGGAGATTTGCCCTAAATTTTCAGAGCACCAGTAGGCCTTAAAGAAACTTACAGCATTATTGTTAGGATCAGGAAGCCATGGCGGTCAGTGTCAGTACTCAGACCCAGAAGACCAGTTCAATGATCAAATATGACTGGTGAAGGTTAGTGAATGCATTTTCAAATGACATTTATACAACTGTACCACCAGCTTCACCACACCTCAATAGTCACTAATAAATGATCACTATGAATCAGGAACTGTGTGTAATTTCATATCTTCACCTCATTCACACAGTAAGCACTACTCCAAACTTCACACTGTTTTTCATTCTTTCATGGGATGTCAGCATAGCTGTCAAGGCTTGCATTTGTTGACCATCTCAAATTACCTAGAACCAATTACCATTATTGAGGACAGTTAAGACTAAACCACATTGTTATGATGATGAACTCACATGTAGGCCAGAACAGGTAAGAATAGAAGATTACTCTCTCTAAAGGACATCTTGCAGATGTTTCTTTTATGATAATCGATTATTGTTTCATGGCTGAGACTAACTTTCAATTCCAGAATCTCTGAAGTGAATTAAATTCCACCAGCTGCTATGTTGGGATTTGAATCCATGTCCCCATACAGTACTATTACTACCATGTCACCGTCTCTCCGAAAATGGGACCCCTGACCAGCACTGCATTACAAACCTGAATCAATGGTTTAAGTGAAGTGTGGTGATAAGACCTATGGCTTTCTCATTCAAAGGCAAGAATGACTCCATTGAGAAAACATGTTAACTGTGAGATGGTGCAAATATCCCCAGCTCCAGTCTGGAAACACAGATTCATGAACGTTCATATTCATAGTTACCTTCATTGTTCGTCAGTATGGTCTTTACCCTGCTCTGACATTGCAGTTTTGCCTGTAGATCAAATAAATCAAAACATGACGTGAATTTTGTACATCTTTAATGAACTCATATAAATAAGCCATTGGCAGCCAGTGAAGTACTATGGAAGTGTGAATAATTTGGGATGCATTGCTGGTGAAAATCTAATTGAAGATTTCTTTCTTCAGTGGAAATATCTGGCTCACTGTTCCTCACTGAGTTCAGATAGGAGAACTAATTGCTGAATATCCTGGGTGGATATGACTTCCTGCTGAAATACTCTGTTTTTCTCTTCCTTTTTGTATCAGCCTGTAGCCTTTGTAGCCTTTTTTTTCTTTAAATCATTGAGTGTTCCAAGGGAGTGCCTTACAAGCTTTAGTTTGTGCCAATGTCTTGAAGTCAATAAAAAATGTCTTCAGTATCTACCACACCATTCACTGTAGACTTTGCAGCTGGAAGCAACAATAGAAAGCCCCAGCCCTTGTAGAATTATGGCAATTGTATGAAGAAATCAACCAATACTAATCTGTATGTAGTTAATGATCCTATAAAGAGTGCTGGTCTATGCAAGGTTAAGCCAGGGCATTAGGTTCTGAGTTGGGCTCCAAAATGAGAGTGCTGGCAGCAAATCACCATTAGTCAGCACACATTGATGTACTGAGCTGTCTACTCCACATATCCTGGGTGGTTGTTCACAGTGTATATGCACTAACCCCTAACACTGTTGTAATTCACCTCCCAAGTTTAAGTGTGTCACAGAAAACATTTTGAAGCTCTAAGGGTGTCCAAAAAGGAGCATTTCTCAAATGAATCATAAGATACCTTCGAAAGTTAGCTCCATAATCTGGCAAAAGAAATGCACTGAAATCTGTGATTCTTTTTATATAGAATAGATGATTTATGAAGAATTTCAAATCTCCTATATCTTTGCTCCTAGTTGTGAGGGAATATCCTGTTTTGTAATGATAAACAGGTTAGACACAAAGCTTCCATTTTAATCAGTGGCATGCTTTTTAAAGATTCATAGAATCATACAGCACAGAAGCTAACCCTTCGGTCCAATTCGTCCACATTTTCCAAACTAAACTAGCCCCACATGTCTGCATTTGGCCCATATCTCTCCAAACCTTTCATATTTGTGTAATTATCCATATTTCTTTGTAACTGTACCTGCATCTGCCACTTCCTCTGGCAGTTTGTTCAACACATGAACTGCGCTCTGTGTGAAGAAATTGCCCTTCAGGTCTCTTTTGAATCTTTCTCCGCTAATCTTGAAAATACGTCCCCTAGTTTTGAACTCACACATCCTAAGGAAAAGACCTTTGCTTTTCACCTTATTTATACCCATTATGCTTTTATAAACCTCTAAAAGCTCACCTTCCCACGCTCCAGTGAAAAACATCCCAGCCTGTACAGCTTATCCTTATAACTCAAACCTTGCAGTCCCAGCAACACCATGGTAAATCTCTTCTGAACCCTCTCCAGCTTAATAACATCCTTCCTATAACAGGGTGACCAGAACTGGACACAATACTCCAGCAGAGGCCTCACCAATGTCCTATACTCAAAGGTCTGAGCAATGAAGGCAAGTGTGCCAAATGCCTTCAAAACCACCCTACCTATATGTGATGCAAACTTCAAAGAATTATGGACCTGAACCCCTAGGTCTCTCTGTTCTACACCACTACTCAAGGCCCTACTTTTAATTGACTTGTTTGTTTTACCGAAATGCAATGCCTCACATTTATCCAAATTAAGCTCCATCTGTCACTCTTCAGACCCAATTGATCAAGTTAAGTTGATGCTTGACTTCCGTCAATCTCTAAGAATGAAGGAATTTTACAGCTTGTTACTGAAAAAGATGCTTGTAAAAATGACATGTCACTCACTAACTGCCAATTTAATCCAAGCTCTCTTTTTAACAGTTCTGGTAAGCTGAACTCTTGGTGAGCGTACTGCATACTGCTGTATCCAGCTGGAAACTTTTTATCAATGTTATCCAAGGTGAGCGGGGCAAAACATCAATCAGGCAAACGGAGAAGGACCTCATCATAGCATGTAGGCCTGGAGGCATCAACTTGGAAATAGTTGGAGTGGGAAGACAAAATGAGTAAGCAAATAGGAGGTAAAGGGTGATGAGGAAGATTGTTTATGTGATTGCAGCCCTGTGACCAGTAATGTACCATAAGGATTGGTGTTGGGACTTTGCTATTTGTTAGGTACTTTAACAACCTGGATGTGACTTTAGAAGCTATAATTAGTAAGCTTGTAGGTGATAAGAAAATTGATGGTGTAATTGATAATGAGAAGGTTGATCTCAGGCTATAGTCTGATATTGATGAGTTGGTAAATTGAGCAGATCAATGGCAGATCGAATTTAATCGTGATAAGTGAGGGGTGATCCATTTTGGGAGGTCTAACAAGGGAAAGATATACACGATAAATGCTAAGTCCCTATGGAGTACTGAGGGACAAAGGTGATCTATGCCCTTGTTCATTGGTAGACAGGGTGGTAAAGAAGACACATGGGATGCTTGCCTTCATTAGCTGGGGAGTAGATTATCGGAGCAAGGGAATCTTGTTATGGCTTTATAAAGCATTGATGAGGCCACAGATGGAATACTGTGTGCAGTTTGAGTCGCCACACTCAACGACACAGGACTGGAAATGGTGCAGGTGAGATTCACCAGGATGTCACGTGGGATAGAAAGTCTCAGTTATGCAAAGAGACTGGATAGGCTGGATCTGCTTTCCTTGGCGTAGTGGGGGCAGAGACAGAGGATGTTGTAAAAATCTTATCCCCGTGGCAGATGTGTAAGACTAGAGGACATCATTTTAAGATGTGGAGTAAGTGGTTTAGAGGAGGCTGGAGAAATTTTATTTCAACCCGAGGGTGGTAGAAATATAGAATGCTCAGCCTGAGAGGATGATGAGGGCAGGTACTCTTGCAACATTTAAGAAGCATCTGGATGAGCACTTAAAATGCCAGGAGGCCAAAGCTATGGGCCAACTGCAGGTAAATATGATTACTAGTTTGGTGTTTGTTGGTCATCATAGAGATGTTGGGCCAAAGGGCCTGCTTCCATGCTGTATGACTGTATGACTCTGTGAATAGTTGAGTGCAGGACTTCTCAAGAAACAATAGAAAATTTGGGTAGGCAGACGGTTTGAGAATTGCTGAATATCTGGCTCCTCATTCAATTATCAATCTGTTCCCAGCTTTCTGGGGTCTACCAAACTGGCTTATACTACATAGCTGTTTTCTCCAGTAGATTAGATTCCTTTGCTGCATTTGCTGACTGATTCTCTTTGCAGTAAGCAAATTCTGTAGAGGAGTTGAAAGTAGCAGAGAAAGTAGGCCTCTGGAATAGAACAAAGAATGGGGAATTGGGTGGATAAAGAACAAAAAATAATATGGGACAGGAAGAGGTCCTTTAGCTTTCCAAGCCTGTGCTGACATATTTTTCCCTTCCATACTAAAACCGTCTTCACTTACAGGGTCCATATCTCCCTACTCAGATCCAAGATAGGCTTGCTTTTGGTAAGACTCAAGATGATTAGAAAAACAAAAAGGGAAAGATTTGAAATAAGAAAAAGAGCAGATTTCTCATTGGGCTGCACAGGACCTCATCAGGTTTAGGCTGCACAGGGTAGGCTTCAGAATTTAATAGACATAAGTTCAGCAGGAGTTGGCAAGGTCAAACAGCTACTTTTACATATTTTTTCACATTGAATTATAACTTTTGTGTATTAATAATTGACAAGACAAATGTAAAGATCTTTCCAAAAATTTAATTGGTTCTCTTTTTTTTATTGATTAAGTGGCTATTAAGAATAGCTTAATTTCCATCTTTGTTTGCTATTCTAAAATAAAGTTTATTTTTATCTGCTTTCCCTTTTTTGGTGCATATGTTTCTTGATATGATCAATGGCTATTCTGTTGTGCGCCACTGAATTCATACACTTTTGTTTATACTCCAATTATTTAATTCCACCCTGACCTCAGCATATTTCTCTACTCCCCTCTCCCTCATGTTTACACCAAGCTTCTCCTTAATCACTCCAATGTTATTTGCTCCAACCATTCCTTCTGATAGAAGTTCCACATTTTCATCAATCTCCTTTAAAAGATTTTCTATAGTTGTATACTTTACTAACAATCATTTATGGAGCCAACAAAAATCAAATGAAAATTGAACCATCCTAAGATGTATTCTTAGCAAAGTTTTATTTCCTGACTTTTACCAAAAACAGGAGAAAGTGAGGACTGCAGATGCTGGAGACCAGAGTTGAAAAGTGTGGTACTGGAAAGGCACAGCCGGTCGGTCAGGCAGCATCCAAGGAGCAGGAGAGTCGATGTTTCAAGCATAAGCTCTTCATCGGAAATGAGGGGGTGGCCCAAGGGGGTGGAAGGTTGGATCTGGGATAAGGTGGGGGGAGGGGAAATGGGGAAACTGGTGAAATCCACATTGATCCTATGTGGTTGGAGGGTCCCAAGGCGGAAGATGAGGCATTCCTCCTCCAGGGTGGCTAGAGTTTGGCGGTGGAGGAAGCCCAGGACTTGCTTGTCCTTGGCAGAGTGGAAGGGGGAGTTAATGTGCTTGGCCACAGGGTAGTGGGGTTATTTCGTGCGGGTCTCCCAGAGATGTTCTCTGAAATGTTTCACAAGTGGACATCCTGTCTCCCCAGTGTAGAGGAGACAACATCGAGAGCAACGGACACAGTAGATGACGTGTGTGGAGGTACAGATAAATCTCTGTCAGATATAGAAGGATCCTTTGTGACCTTGGACTGAAGTGAGGGGGGAGGTGTGGGCGCAGGTCTTGCATCTCATCCACTTCCCACACCTCCACCCTTGAACCCCACCCCTCCAATCGCAACAAGGACAGAACCTACCTGATCCTTATCTTCCACCCCACCAACCTTGGGTAACATCGCATCATCCTCCGCCATTTCCACTACCTACAAGCAGACCCCACCACCAGTGATATATTTCCCCTCCCACCCCTATCTGCATTCCGGAGAGACCATTCCCTCCACATAAATGGGATAGGGCACACCATGTAAGTGAGCAACAGTTTAGTATAACTCCCCTCTGTTTTATTTCTATTATGCATTCCATTTAATGTGTTCTGATAGAACTGTAGTAGTAATAGTCAAGAGAGCACCATGATTAGGTCCACACCCCCCACTACCCCATCCTCCACTCCCAGCACCTTCCCCTGCCACTGCAAGAAGTGCAAGACCTGCGCCCATACCTGCTCCCTCACCTCCGTCCAAGGCCCCAAAGGATCCTTTCGCATCTGGCAGAGATTTACCTGCATTTCTACACGTCATCTACTGTGTCCATTGCTCTCGATGTGCTCTCCTTGTTGCAGTCATCCATTCATGATAAAAATGTCCCAATGACCTTTAAATGAGAAATAATTATGTAAGTGGGCCAGGGCCTGCCATGTAAGTGAGCAACAGTTTAAGTATAACTCCCCTCTGTTTTATTTCTATTATGCATTCAATTTAATGTGTTCTGATAGAACTATGGTAGTAATAGGCAAGCAAGCACCATGGTTACAACCAGTACCTCCACATGGTTGCTAAGTTTTTTTTCAGGCTACAACAATGGATCCACGGATAAGAAAAAGCTCTAAAATAACCTGAGATGCACTTGAATAACAAATAGGATCAAAATGTTCTCTTAGAGAATTATGTCGTTGTTGTCACCATCAACTACTAGCAGCTACTCTGCATTTGTGGAATTAAAGGGTGTCTCTTTGATCTGAATAGTCTCTGAATTTGATGAGTAAATTCAAGGAATATATTTAAGCAGCTGAGATTAAATTTATCCAGTGAGAGTGGCAGATGTTATTTATTAACCATCATGCAAGCAAGTAAATCGAGAATTACATGGAATCTCCTGTTATGAGCTTCCCTTTCTGAGCTATGAATTGAAAAGAGCCCTTTTAGACTCAAAGATTCAGTTTATATTTTATGAGGGATTTTTGCCACTGCTTGTCTTTGAAACAGAAGTATAGAATTGCACAACACAGGACTACACCATGCTGCCTTTCAAATCTGAACCCATCCTTTTGCCATACAAGGTAGACCCATTTCCTGGATATTGCCTTGTATCCTTGAATATTTTTCTCCTTTTTTTTTAACCTAATTACCTTTTGAAAGCTATTATTGAAATTGCTTCTACCACCATGTGAATCAGTTTATTCCAAATTATAACATGAGAAAGCTTTCATTCATAACATCTCTGACTCTTTTGCCAATAATTTCTTTAAATTTAATGTATATTAAACAATTGTTTTAATGCATGTCTAAGCGTTGGAGACCAGGAATAAGATAAAAATAGTTCTTTTTGATTTTTCAACACCTCCAGCTTCAAAATTCAGTAATTAACATAATCATTCTGGTACTGTAGCCTTTCAACTAGTTAGGACTCAAGTACTTTCATTGGGTCACCCAAGATGTTATCTGAAAATATCTAATACTTTTAACATCAGGGTGGTTAACCTACATCATCTCTGCAATAAATATTGTTTTGATCCAGCATTAGCCTTCAGAGTTAATATGAGGTATCTGTTGTGATTTCTGCATTTACTCATTCAATTAAGTGAGACTGCCAATTCTAGAAGAGGGATAGTGAAGTTATTTTATGTGCAGTGCTCTTTCCTTGGACAGTTGAGGATACTATTATGTCAGGGAAATTGCCAAGTAAATGTTAGCTTGATGATAATGACGACAATGTTCAATAGTATCTTCCATGGGCAGAAAAGCCTTGATTGCAGTTATAATAAATTATTTTCTATATTTCCAAGCAATTCCTACACAGCAACAAAGTTTATTTTGATGAAGGAAATATCCATTTTTATAAAACTCTTAATCAGATCCATGAACTAAGCTTTCTTGACTAACTGATTTATCACCCTTCATCTTAATTAGTAAAGGTGAAATTGGAACTGCAGCCATTTTGAACCAATGCTGAAGTATTATCAATGTTCAAGCAAAATAAATCTAAGCAACATTTACAATAATCGTAAGATCATCATGAAATCATAGGAAATATGAAAAGGAGTAGACTCAATGTGCCCATCAAATCTGCTTTGCCATTCACCAAGATTAAGGCTGATCTGGTTGTGGTCTTAACTCAATTTTCCTGCCTGCCTGCTCCACAATCCTTAACGCACTTATAGATCAAAAACATTGCCCAGCACAATCTAAATACATCCAATGTCTCAGTCTCTGCTGCTAGCTGTGGAAGAAAATTCTAAAGACAAACAGCCCCTGAGAAAGAAAATTCCTCTTCATCGCCATCTTAAGTGGGAGATCCCTTATTTTCAAACGGTGCTTGATGTACAACTTGATTCCTTCATAAGGGGAAAAATCTTCTCAACATGTACTCTTTTGAAGCTTCTTTTTTAATCCTTGATGAGCTATAATGCCATCAAGTATAGAGCCAAACAAAAACAAAAAGAAAATCATTCAATTGTTTGTTTGTGATTTGATATTTGGTTTGGAAGAAAGGCTGTTTCTTAAGCATTGTTTTCTCCAAGGTTTCCAACTCTGTGTTCTATTTGGCTCATCTCTGAACTCAAGTGTTCCTAGCAATAATAACTCTGCTGCCATATCTTCCTAATGTGATTATTTATTTTCTTGCTTCTGATTCTGCAGTATATTGTATATTGCTGTACAGGGTATGTCCTCCAGCTTATACTGTTAAAGTGGAGGATGCCTGTCTTTTGCAAAATAAAATGGATGATTGCCACATTTTTGGTTGCTTCTCTAGATAATAGATACGAAATGAACACATGATTCTCATTTTCCTAATGGCTTTCCTGAGTGAATCCTGATTCCTGTGATTTTCATAACAATTCTCATTCACTCAATTGGTATACTGAATGAACTGCTACATTAGATTAGATTAGATTCCCTACAGTATGGAAACAGGCCCTACAGCCCAACCAGCCCACACCAACCTTCCGAAGAGTAACCCACCCAGACACATTTCCCTCTGACTAATGCACCTAACACTATGGGCAATTTATCATGGCCAATTCACCTGACCTGCACATCTTTGGACTGTGGAAGGAAACCCACACAGACATGGGGAGATTGTGCAAACTCCACACAGTCGCCTAAGGCTGGAATCAAACCTGGGACCCTGGTGCTGTGAGGTAGCAGTGCTAACCACTGAGCCACCATGATGAATCATATTCCTTTAATGGATTTCTTTGGCCTATTCTCACCATCTACTGCTGTAAATAATAATTTGTGTTGCTTTCTAATTTATTTCCTAAATGTCTTATTGTATGCAGTTTAATTAAGTGCTTCCCACCTTTACTGCAGTTCAAACAATGAATCTTTCTGTGTCCTCAATAATTTCCTAACCTTACTGTCCCATGGGATACTGCCTGTTCAGGCTTCTAATTTACTTCTGTATTGCTTTAATTCTGGCTTTGCAAAAATCCTGGGTCAGCAACCTTATTTTTAAGTCACATCTTTGGTCCGTACATTCTATTATTGTAACTGTGCCTCATGGCACTCATTCATTATGACACTGATACTTGATCTGAGCTGTAAGCACTTCTCTTATTCTAGCTTTCCAAGCCCATAGACTGTACTTTTCAAAACAATTTTCCCTTGCCCACCAGGGATTTAAACTATATTCTTTGAGTTTCCAATGTCTGTTCACACGAGTTGAACCTCAACTATAGATCATTGACATGTGATGCAATCTGTACCTGTCAACATGTGACAGCTCCATGGAGTTTCTGTCTCACACTCACTGCTGTGCATCTCTTTTTTTTTGTCATTGGCCATAGATTCCCTTGTGGCATTTTTCCACCAGCTTCTCTGCTGCAGGACTCTGAAATATTCAGCTCTTTCAACTGCTGACTGTCTAATTGAGCAGCAAGAACTCAATGTTATTCCTTCAAAATCCTAAGCTGTCCCCCAGTCAAGTCCATATGATGTGATCATATCAGGTGGTCCTTAATGCATTCCTTCGCATAAACCATTTCAGACCCTCACACTCTTACACAGCAGAGGGGGAAGGGCAACGGGTGAAGAGCGGTGGTGTGTGTGCACAGTGCATTAGAATTTAGGTTAAGAACAGAATTTAAAACAAAAATACATTTTTAGTGTTTAGGAGGAACAAAAATGCAATGACCAAAACAGTGTTGGAAGCAAAGATTACGACAAAGTGAAACATTGGAGTCTAGAATCAAAAAATCAAGATGTCCATGACATTATACATGAATATACTATCCAGGAGTGAAAGCAATGCTAGAAGAGCTTTGTCATGCATGTGAACAGTCTTTTTCAGGAATATTGAGGTATTCAAGAGGACTTTGGATGATTATTTGGATAGAAATGGTGAGCAGGGATCTGGCCAAAAGGGAAGGAGATTGATGCGAGGTGATGGAACTGGTGTAGGCACAATGAGCTGATTGGCCTCCTTCTGTGCTGTAACAATTCTGTGATATGAACAGTCAGAGAGGAAATTAAAATTATGATTGGCACAAATGTACATGTTCTGCTTGAGATGAGAGCTGGAATTAAGACCAAGAATATCAGAAGGTAAAAGATGATATGTAGTGTTGTTTGGACTTATGAGAGAACATGAAGAAGCTATGCTTTCAAAAACATGAATGAAATAAAATTTTCATGATTGTATCACACAGCACGGAGAATGCTACATAATGATTCAGATATTGTGCTGAGAGACAAATTATGTCCATGAATAGTTTAAGAACTGGAGAAAGCTGATAAATGTAGAGAAGAATAACTTGAAAAAGAAATAAAAAGAAATGGCAAACTAAGCTTCTTTCAATTTAATTGTCATAGTGCATATTGGTTAAGGTTTGTTTCAGTTGTTTTGGTAACTTGATAAATGGGGGCTTAAATTCATAACCATTTTTAAAAAATTAACGTGATAAGCTGCTCACACATGTCCTGCTGCAGCAATTGTGAAGGTATCACACAACACAAGAAGAGGATGTACCAATTAAAAAAGCATATGAGCATGAGGGTGGAATTTTAAAAAATGGAAGTACCATGCATTGAAATAAGAAAACATAGAAAGAAAAACATAGACTTGCAAGAAAACATAGACTTAGCAGTAGTTGTAGTCCCCAAAATTCTGTTTGATAAATACTAGTTTCCTAGCGCTCAAAGTACTGTTGACCTCCAAGAGCATACACACTTCTGTTGCAACATGCTATACTATTTTGATAGAGCACTGCCATTTTGGAGCTCAGTGCTACACCTAATGCACTTTCTTAACCTTACAGTGTTGAACATGCTTTAAGGGTTATTTGAGCAGCTCACCATCTATTTCCAGATTAGTTGCTGATTGATTTCTACTATAAAACTATAAGAATGAGGGTCATCCAGTCCATTGTGTCTGCTCAGCTATTCAATGAGATTATGGCTGATCTGAAAATACTCAACTCTACTTTACTCCCCTTTTCTCCTTAACCCTTGATTCCCTAAATGATTAAATACACCACACCTATAAAACTGTGAACAGTTTTGGTCCTTGTATCTGAGGACAAATATACTCACATTGGAGGCAGTCCAGAGAAGGTTCACTGGGTTGGATGTGGAAGCATTTTTTTGTGAGGAGAGGTTATGTAGGTTAGACAAATGAGAAGCCCTCTGTGGTAAAGAATTCCACAGGTGGACTACCTTCTGAGAGAAAAAATCCTCCTCATCTCTGCCTTAAAAGGGAATCCATTGCTCTGAGATTATTCCCTGTGGTTCTCAACTTTTCCACTAGGGCCAACAACCAATCTGCACCTAATAAATGCAAATATATTATGGATGCTGGCAATCTGAAATAAAAACAGAAAGGGTTGGACAAACACAGCAGGTCTGGCAGAATATGTGGAGAAAGAAACAGAGTTAATGTTTCGAATCCTGTATGACTCTTCTTCTTCTTTGGAACTTTGGGGTTCTGAAGAAGAGTCACACTGGCTAAGAAATGTTATCTTTGTTTTTCTCTCAGCATCTGTCCTGTCAAAGTGTCATGATTTTTACATGTTTCAATAAGGCTGCTTCTCATTTGTCTAATCTACATAACCTGTCCTCACAAAAAAATGCTTCCACATCCAACCCAGTGAACCTTCTCTGGACTGCCTCCAATGTGAGTATATTTGTCCTCAGATACAAGGACCAAAACTGTTCACAGTTTTATAGGTGTGGTGTAACTAATGCCTTGTATTATTTTAGCAAGACTTCCCTATTTTTATACTGCATTTCCTATGAAAGAAAAGGCCAACATTCCATTTTCCTTCCCTATTACCTGCTGAATGTGCATACTCTTTTTGTGATTAATGCATCAGTACCCTAAATTTCTCTGCATTGTAGCTTTCTACAGTTTTTCCCTATTTAAATAATGTTCAGCAGCTCTATTCTCTTAACCTCACATTTTCTTGCATTATATTGCATGTGCCAAGTTGTTGCCCACCCACTTACCTGTCTTTATCCCTGTGTAGATTCTTTGCATCATCCTCAGCCCTCAGCTTCCTATTTATGTTTGTGTCATCTGCAAACCTGGTGATAGTATATTCATTTCCTTTGTCCAAGTTAATAATTTTCAGCTCCAGCACTAATCCTTGTAGTATTCCACTAGTTACAGGTTGCTATCCTAAAAATGCCACCATTATGATAATTTCCTATGTTTTATTATTCAG
Organism: Chiloscyllium plagiosum; assembly: GCF_004010195.1. Taxonomy (NCBI): domain Eukaryota; kingdom Metazoa; phylum Chordata; class Chondrichthyes; order Orectolobiformes; family Hemiscylliidae; genus Chiloscyllium; species Chiloscyllium plagiosum. The sequence continues at coordinate 30,423,246 of NC_057731.1, read as the reverse complement.
CCAAACCTCTATTCATGCTAACCTACCAACAACACTGTAGGTCTGTGAGCTCCATCCTGCTTGTTTTCTCCTCAAAGAGTATTTTTCCAATTATACCATGTTAAATTAACTGGCCTATAGTTACCTGTTTTTTGGTCTATTTCCTTTTTTGAAAAAGTCATAGAGTCATACAGCACAGAAACAGAGCCTTCCGTCCAACCAGTCCATGTCGACCATAATTCCAAACTAAACCAGTCCCACTTGCCTGCTCCTGGCCCATATCCCTCCAAACCTTTCCTATTTATGTATCTATCAAAATATCTTTTAAACATTGTATTTGTACCCACATCCACCACTTTCTCAGGAAGTTCATTCAATACACAAACCACCCTTTGTGCAAAATGTTTGCTTCTTATGTCTTTTTAAAATCACTCTCCTCTAACCTCAAAAATGTGCCTCTTAGTCTTGAAATCCCCCATCCAACAGTTACCACTAACTCTACCTATACCACTTATTGTTTTATAAACTTTTATCAGGTCGCCTCTTAACCTCCTATGTTCCAGTGAAAAATGTCCTAGGCTATCCAGCCTTTCATTATAACTCAAACCTTCCATACCTGGCAACATCTTGATTAATCTCTACTGAACCCTCTCTAGCTTGATAATATCTTTCCTATAACTGGGTGACCAGAACCAGACACAGTATTCCAGAAGAGGCCTCACTAATGTCCCGTACAACCTCAACATGACATCCCAACTCCTCTATTCAAAGGATTGAGCAATGAAGGAGCAATAAATGTCTTTTTAACTACCCTGCCTATAGATGCAAACTTCAAATAATTATGTACCTGCACTCCAGGTCCCTCTGTTCTACAATGTTAATCAAGGCCCTATCATTAATTGTGTAAACCCTACCCTTGTTTGTTGTACCAAAATGCATTTATACAGATTGAACGCTATCTGTCATTTTTCAGCCCATTAACCGATTTGATCAAGGTCCCTTTGTGATCTTTGAAAATCTTCTTCACTGTTGACTATGCCACTAATTTTGGTGTCGTCTGCAAAATTACTAGCCATGTGTTATATATTCTCATCAATATCATTTATATAATTGACGAACAAAAGAGGATCCAGAACTGATCCTTGTGGAAAACTGCTGGTCACAGGCCTCCAGTCTGAAAAGCAACCCTCCACCATTAATCTCTGACTCCTGCCATTAAGCAGATTATGCATCCATTTGGCAAGCTCACCCTGAATCTCATGTGACCTAACCCTATTAATTAGTCTACCATGCAGAACCTTGTCAAAGGCTTTACTAAAATGCAAATAAACAACGTCTCCTGCTCTGCCATCATCAACCTTTTTGGTAACTTGCTCAAAAAATTCAATCAAGTTTGTGAAACATGATTTTCCTCTTACAAAACCATGCTGACTATCCCTAATCCATTTTTGCCCCTCTAAATGTCCTTAAATCCTATCTTTTCTAAACATCTTCAACAACTTACCCACAACCAAAGTCAGACTCACAGGTCTATAGTTCCCCAATTTCTCCTTACAACCATTCTTAAACAAAATTTCAACATTGGCCACCCTCCAGTCATCAGGCACCTCACCCGTAGTTATAGATGACGCAAATATTTCTGCAAGAGGTCTCGTAATTTCCTCCTATACTTTCCACAACATTCTGGGATATATTAAATCAGATCCCGGAGATTTAATCACCCTTATATTCGCTAAGACTTCCTGAACTTCCTCTTCTGTAATGTGAACTGTTTTCAAAACATCAAAGTTTATTTCTCTGCATCCTCTTGACTCCATTTCTTTATCCACAGTATAAACTGCTGTGAAATATTCATTTAATATCTCTCCCATCTCTGAAGTTCAACACAAAGACTACCTCATTGATCTTTAAGAGGGCCTACCCTCTCTCTAGTTAAATTGTAGTTTTTCAAATCTCTGGGATCTATCTTGAATCTAAGGACTTTGGAAAATTGCATTCCAGTGTAACCACTGTATCTGTAGCTACTTCTTTTAATAGTCTAAAGTGCAACCCACTGGGTCCAGGACGCACATTGGCCTTTAGCCACATTATTTCCCTTGTATCTTCCCACTGATAATGGCTATTATATTTATTTCTTACCCACCTTTTGCCTTTGACTATTCAATTATGAAAAGTACTTATTCAACTCCTCTTCTGTTTCCTGGTCCCCCATTATTATTTCCCTATTCTTAGTCTCTAAGGGACCAATGTTCACGTTTGCTTCTCTCTCTCTCTCTCTCTGTCTCTTTCTCTCTTGCCGGTTTACCCTCAGAAATTATTTTCTCCCTATTTTTGGGTCATCTTTTGTCATTTTTTAAAAGGTTTTCAATCGTCTATCTTACCAACAATTTTTGTCACATTATATGTTCTGTTCTTGCAGCCTGAAACTATCCATTGTAACGAATGAGATTTCTGAATACCTGAAAGTGTATGGTAAAATAGGGCAGAGTCAGAGTGGTTTCATCAAGGGGAGGTCATGCCTGACAAATCTGCTAGAATTCATTTGAGGAAGTAACATGCAGGTTAGACCAAGGAGAGCCCATAGGTGTTATCTATCTGGACTTCCAGAAGGCCTTGACAAGGTGCCGCACAGGAGGCTACTGAGTAAGGTAAGGGCCCATGGTGTCAGAGGCAAGGTGCTAGCATGGATAGAAACTTGACTGTATGGCAGAAAGCAGAGAGTGGGGATAAAAGGGTCCTTCTCAGAATGGCGGCTGGTGACAAATGGTGTTCTGCAAAGGTCAGTGTTGGGACCACAACTTTTCATTTTATACATTCACGATCTAGATGAAGAAACTGAGGGCATTCTGGTGAAGTTTGCAGATGATACAAAGATAGGCAGAGAGACAGGTAGTATTGAGGAGATGGGGAGGCTGCAGAAGGATTTGAACAGGTTAGGACAGTGGGCAAAGTAGTGGCAGATGGAGTACAACGTGGGAAAATATGAGGTCATGCACTTTTGAAG
>NC_057731.1:30413009-30419763 GCF_004010195.1 Chiloscyllium plagiosum | reverse complement strand
TGTCCTGCAGTATTGTTATTGTTAGGAGGCTTATAAACCACAGTGTCTTCTTCCTCTTATTATTTCTTATCTCCAGTTAATTGAATTATACACTTTATGTTGCCTATCGACACCCACACACACAGATAGGCGAAAGTGAGGACTGCAGATACTGGAGATTAGAGTCCAGAGTGTGGTGCTGGAAAAGCACAGTAGGTCAGGCAGCATCCGAGGAGTAGGAGAGTTGACATTTCAGGAATGAACACACACAAAGGTAGGTATTCCTATACACAGATAAAAAACACCAACACATATACATTCAATGACATGACACCGTTCTACAGTTCAACAGTATGCTAAAGCTGCAATAGGGCATATTGAAGGAGATGAGGAAGTTGTCTGTTTCCTTCATGCTGGAAGAATGGACTCCAAATTCTTATGTGAAGGCTTGGACTGTGTTGGTTGCAGACTTTCTGAAGACTTGACAATGCAGCAAGAATTTCGTTGTACATACCCATAAGCCTTTTCCATTAGGCTGCCCATTGAAGGTCTTAGCTGAATCCTCTGCAACACAGTTTATGTATGGCCTCACAGTGAATTATTTTCTGTGATACCCTTTGCCTCAGGCTGCAGACTTGGTGTCTCATCACAAACATAAAGTATCTCTAAACTATCCTCTAAAGTAAAGGGATTGTTAGTATCAGAGCAGTGGGAATGAGTGACAATGTTTATTCTTCATCAATCTCCTCTGTTCTACCATTTCATTCTCTTCTAGCTGATCATGTTACAGATTTTGAAGACAACAAATGCTGGAGATCACAGCAGGTCAGACAGCATCCATGGAGAGAGAGCAAGCTAACGTTTGAGTCGAGATTATTCTTCATCAGAGCTGAAGTGAAGTGTGGAGGGGGCTGCATTTATGCTATAGTTGGGTTGGGGGGGGAGGTGTAGGGGAGGGTGTGTGTGTGGGTGTGGTGGGGTGTAGACAGCTGGTGGAAAAAAGTTGTTGATAGCTCAGATTAAGGAACAGGAATGTAGGGTCATGGTCCAGGAGCAGTAGGGAGAAATGTCTGAGAGTTGGCACTGAGCCTCCTCAAGGTAAAGATCAGTGCATCAGACTAGAATTTTGTATATCTGAAAGCAGAAAGGCATAATATGAGCTGTGGTGAGTTTGAATAGAAAGTAGGGGGCTCATCCTGCATCATCTGTACCTTGTAAATTCGAGGAGATTGTGTGGTGAAGGGAAAGAGGAATGTGACAGGGAGTTTTATATATGAGGTTACTATTAGCCATGCTGCTGGCCACGGACTCAGTCATGATCACCCGAATGATGCTGATCATGTAATAAACATGTAATCATGTCTATCCCCCTCTCTGGTTAGTGCTTACTGCTTCCAATTATGGCTGGCAGCATCCAAGGAGCAGGAAAATCGACGTTTTGGGCAAAAGCACTTGCCCGAAATGTTGATTTTCCAGCTCCTCAGATGCTTCCTGACCTGCTGTGCTTTTCCAGCACCACTCTAATCTCGACTCTGATTTCCAGCATCTGCAGTCCTTACTTTTGCCTGCTTCCAATTATGTACCAACTTGTCCTCTAAGAGAAAGGGAAGTAGCTGGAAATGTGTTGCTGGAAAAGCGCAGCAGGTCAGGCAGCATCCAGGGAACAGGAGAATCGACCTTTCGGGCATAAGCCCTTCTTCAGGAATGAACACATTTCCAGCTCTGATCTCCAGCATCTGCAGACCTCACTTTCTCCTCCGAGAAAGGGAAGTATACCAGCGAATGCACCTGGGTGACATGGCTGTCCCCAAGTTGGGACAATGGGTGTGGAGTTTGCAGCAATGCTAAATGTGACGTGTTTGCAGCAATGCTATGAATGTTAAGTATGACATGTCAATAACAGGGATTATTGGTAGCTGAGTGATGGTAGTGGTACTGTATTGTATTATTTATTGCCCCATGTAGATAGATGACATCACTCTCCTGCTTTCCATCTCTTGCAGCAAGATCTTCAGTTCAGTCAAGAAAAAATCCTAGAGCCTGCTCTCACACCATGTTGGGATTTTCTTGCATGTTTTCCAAGGCAAACTCACCTTTGCAATGACGTGCAGTGACTGCTCCAGTAAAACTGCACCATCCCTTTAAGAGGTGCCAGTTGAGTTTAAGTAGTACAGTCTCTTGATCTTGTGGTTCTCACTGAAGTGTGTTACCACTCAGTCATACATTTGGCAAATAAAGGGAAAATACAGCAGATGTTAGAGATCTGAAAGAAGAACAGAGAATGCTGGATAAACTCAGCAGGTTTAGCAGCATCTGGAGAGATAAACAGAATTAACATTTCAAGTCCAGTAACTCTTCCTTGGAATTGAAGAGTGCTAGGAAATTATGGTTTCAATGCAGTTGACAAATGGGGAGGAGGAGCGAGTGGACCTGAGGGGGTCCAAGCAAAAAACATAGGGAATGTGAACGGTAATAAAGGAGAAATTGAGTTAAAAAAATGTTAGGATAAAATAAGTTAGCTCTGGTGACAGCAAATGTATGCGAATAAGACATGGAAGGAGTAGCTGGGGTGAAATCAGATTGGAGTGTTCAGGTCTGAAGTTGTTGAGCTCAATGTTCATGCTTCAGGGTACAGTGATACTTCCCAGGAACTTGGCAGAAGTGGGTACTGCAGATGCTGGAGATTAGAGTCAAGATTAGAGTGGTGCTGGAAAAGCACAGCAGGTCAGGCAGTATCTGAGGAGCAGAAAAATTGACATTTCAGGCAAAAGCCCTTCATCATTCTGGATGTGCTTGTCTAGCAGCACTCTAATATCCTCCCTCTCTTTCCAGGAACTTGACTATGGAAGATGACAATGTTACCCTCTTTTAAGAGGACAGCATGGTCTTATGGTCTTATGGTCTAAAAAAGTGCCTGCTGTTTCACTATGCATGTTGACGTAAGCATGATGGCAAACATTAGGGATTTGTGATGTATGACTGTTTTCACACAATAGCATCATCACAATACTCACCTAGTATTTACTCTGACAGCTTTCTTGTTGTTTTATGCAGCCAGCTAAGTCATATTGCCTTAATCCGCACCAAGTACTCTGCAGGAGAAAGCTTAAACCTGACAGTGTTCTTTGAAGAGATAGGTTATCCTTTTCCATTTATCCAGCGACACCTTCGGAAGAAGTAAGATGCTCTTTAGAAAAGGTCAATTGCCCTTTGGGATTATTAAAAAAACGAATATGTGTAAAAAGGGGAATATCTCACTCAAACTGTCAAACTTATTTGAACTATCAGGCAGTCAGAGAACAGTCAAAGAAGCTGCTAGTTGTTGAAGCATTTAAATGGACAACAAATGTCTGGAAAAATTGTTGTCAGTATATTAAAAAAAACTCATTAGAGTTTAGAAGGTTGAGGGGAGATCTAATAGAAACTTACAAGATAATGCATGGCTTAAAAAGGGTGGACGTTAGGAATTTGTTTCCATCAGGTGGGCCTGCGGGCACATGGCACAGCCTTAGAATTAGAGGGCACCAATTTAGAATGGAAATAAAGAGACATTTCTTCGGCCAGAGGGTGGTGTGCCTGCGGCATTCATTGGCAGAGATTGATAAATTCTTGATCTTGCAAAGAATTAAGGGCTACGGAGAGACTGCATGTAAGTGGCATTGAAATAACCAATAGCTATGATTGAATGGCAGAGGGGACTCGATGGGCCGAATGTCCTTACTTCCACTCCAATGTCTTATGGTCGAAAAAAAGTGCCTGCTGTTTCACTATGCATGTTGACATAAGCCTGGTGGCAACAATTAGGGCTTTGTGATGTATGATTGTTTTCACACAATAGCATCATCACAGTGAGGTACCTATTGTGTCACAGTTTCAGCTATAGCTCTAATTGCTAATAAAATCTTTAAGGTTAGGCTATGAATATAAGTACTTTTAAAATAAAGAATTAATTAGTTGAAAAAAATAAATATAGTGAATGGGTTTTTATTAATGAGATTCTTTTTTAATCACAACAAACTGATCAATCAATACTTGGAACTTTATGTTATTTAATCATGAGTTGGATGGATTCTGAATTCTACCCACAATGAATACTGGATAAGTTGACTTGGAGGGAATAAGAGTGGTGATGTGGGGTATGACATGAAGGGTAATAAGGGCCAAGGTGTGGGATGTGAACATGAGGTGGAATGAGTTGCCATGGATAGTGCAAGGAGAGTTTGTGATAGTGACAGGATGTGAGATGTAAGGGCCGAAGCGCTTTTTAAAAATTTCATTGCATTTTTTTATTGCCCACAATGCAATGTGGTGAAGGATTGAGGCTGACCTTTTTCATAGCCCATATCTGTATCCATATCCATCAGCCCATCTTGTTACTTCTAAACATTTTCTATGGAAAGCACCCTAAAATTAAAATCCAATTAACCAGGATACTTTCTCCTGAGGCATGATGAGAATTGCACATATAATGTAGGAAAAATGCATTATTTAGAATGTATACTTCTCTTTATTTTAAAATATATTTTTATAGAAAAATAGCTTTTTTAATATTACAACAAATACAAAACAATACAATTCAAAACAATACAAAAAAAGAATACCAAAAGAATTTTAAAACCCAAACCGTCCTCATGTACAAATGTATAAATATATATAAAAATCCAAGGAGATATGCTGCATAGCAATCTTACGCCAACCCGACAGGCCCGGGGGATTTTTGGACACCCAACCTAACAAAATATTCTTTCTTGAGCAGAAAGTAATGAAGTTGAAAAGTTTTCTTCCTATCTGCATCTACAGGGAATACACTGGGCAGGCCAAGATGAGGAGAGATCAGGTCCTTCTCCACCCTTACATCCAAAATCCCCTCCATCGCACCTGCCACAGCACTCCAGTATGTTTGAAGCCTTACCACAGTACCAGAGACAATGGGTAAGAGTGCCTGTACTAACTTTACACTGAGGACATGTTGAAGATACCCCTGGTTTGACAAACGATCCGGAGCCAAGTGGACTGTATGGTGAACCTTCAACTGTAAAGCATGGGTCCTATTGCAAATTGCTATCTTTCTTGCGTTTTCCCAAATATCTTCCCATGCCTCTGAGGAGATCTCATGCCTAGCTCTCTCTCCCACACCCTGCAGAGTCGACCAAACTCATGTGCGGGGCCGCCCCTAATTGATGATATAAAGTGCTGACAGAAAGTGTACTCTTAGCACTGAGCACTCCTCTCTCTGCTGATGAAGGGCTCCTGCCCGAAATGTCGATTTTCCTGCTCCTCGGATGCTGCCTGACCTGCTGTGTTTTTCCAGCACCACTCTAATCTTGACTCTAACTTCCAGCATCTGCAGTCCTTACTTTTGCCTAACCTCCTCTCTATGTCAGATTTATAGGGATCAGTCAAAAGTGGTTTTTTTTTTGAAGAAAATCCCTAACTTGTAAAAAACAAAAGAGACCCCTGCTAGATAGCTCATATTTCCTTGCTAACTGGTCAAAATACATCATTGTATCTCCCTCAAATAAGTCACCCACGCAAGACACACCCCTAGGTGCTCAATATTTGAATCCTGAATCCATCATCCCCGGTTGAAAACTCGGCATAACCACTATAGGTGTAAGAAAAAATGTTTTGCCAAAATTGCCTTCCCTCTGCTGAATTGCCCTCCATGCTTTAACAATATTGATAACGTATGGATTATGACATATTCCTTAACTGTCCCCATTTTGTCAAAAAACTGCAAGCTAGTAAGGTAGCACTTCGAGAGAGGTTTCGATATCTAACCATATTGAAAAATGGTCCCCACAAGCCCAATCACTCACATAGGGTAAAAGTGAGCTCAGCTGATAGTTTTTAAAGTCTGGGAGATCCACTTCCCCCCAGACTGTGAGGCAATTGCAGTTTAGCTAATTTAATAAGGGGCTGCTTATGATGCCAAATAAAAGAGCTGAACCAGCCCATTCAGTCTTCTGAACGTTTGCTTATTGAAAATCAGGTATAGGGTACAACAAACAGGGGAGAATATTCATCTTAATAAGAGCTCTCCGACTGAACTATGAGACCAGAAACGCCTCCCATCTTTGAAGATCTTGTTTGATTTTATTGAATAATTGAACAAAATTAGCTTTAAACAATCAAGAAATGGAGTGATGAATATGCCCAAATACATAAAACCCCCTGTGACCACTTCAATGGGAATCAAGATTTGCCCTCAAAACCTTCATAACACAACCCATAGGCATAGTCTCTGATTTTGCAAAATGAATCTTGTGTCCCGAGGTGCCAAACGTGCTGATGCATTGTACCAGACGAGGCACCAAAACTGCTGGATTTGACAAAAAAAACAAGGACATCGTCCGTGTACAATGAAATCCTATGTAAGTTTGACCCCACTTCTGGAGCCGATATACAGAGGAACCTTGATTATCCGAATACCAAGTATCCTAAAATCGGATTATCTGAAGGCGATCTCGAGGTCCCGATAGAAACATTACATTATATCAAAGACGTATTTCCAACAGTGATCGCGTCTTTTGTTTACAGTGATGAAACAGGCACCGTCTCCAAATGACTGACCTCCCATCCTCGCTCTCTCCCCACACTTTCCCTGGAGTTTTACACAGGAATGCTAAAAACCCCTTGCCCACATAATCTCTCCAACATTGTCCTGTACAGGACAGAGGTGGAACCTGTCAAAAAGTTGCAGTAAAAAGGTGTGTGTGTGTGTGTGTGTGTGTGTGTGTGTGTGTGTGTGTGTGTGTGTGTGTGTGTGTGTGTG
>NC_057731.1:30376636-30411768 GCF_004010195.1 Chiloscyllium plagiosum | reverse complement strand
CGGGTGGATGTGTTGGGGCGGGGGAGGTGTTGGGGCAGGTGGAGGTTTTGGGAGCAGTGTTGAGGGGGGTAAGTATTGCTTGGAGTTGGGGGTAGGGCCTCGCACGCTGTGTGCTGCCTTGTCTCCTGAACGGGGAGCAGACTTTAAAAAGTCTGAGCCCCAGGGGAAAGGCATTTAATTGATTAACCGAATAATTGATTATCCAAACAAAATAGTGCCCACCCATCACATTTGGATAATCGAGGTTCCTCTGTATTAGGATCCCCACGAATGGACTACGCCAATGGTTCAACCGTCAATGTTAAAAGCAATAGTGAAAGGGGACAGACTGTCGGCTGCCCCTAAAAATGCTAAAATAGCTTGATCGCACCCTATTTTGATGACCGCAGCAAGAGGGTCACTGCAGAGAACCTTTACCTATATTATAAAGGCTTCGCCCAAGCCAAACCACCCTAGAGCATAAACAAGAAATGGCCACTCAACTCGGTCAAATGCCTTCTCTGCATCTAGAGAAATCACCAATCCCTGTATTGACCGTTGTTGACATGCTTGAATTACATTGAGCAGCCTCCAAACATTATTGGAGGATCTGCGGCTCTTTATGAAAAACGTCTGGTCCTCTTTAACAATAAAAGGTAACACACCCTCCAGCCTTAATGCAAGTGTCTTAGAGAGGATTTTAAAGTCAACATTTAAGAGTGAAGCATAGTCCTTTGGAACCTTCCCTTTTTTAAGAATAAGCAAAATATTGACCACTCTTAGAGATGGCAGGGGATGATCATGACTGTACGAGTCATTGAACATGTTGAGCATCGGGCCTGACAATATTTTTATAAATTCTTTATAGAAGTCACTGGGATGTCCATCAGGATCTGGCACCTTTCCACTCTGAAACTGCTTCACAGCACCTGCGCTTCTTACTCTGATAAGAAAGACTCTCGTTCGGGGGTCACACTCGGGAGCTCCAGATCCTCGAAAAAGGACTCCATCTTCGCCCGCCCCTCCTCACAAGCCTCGGATTGCTATAATTCAGAGGAAAATCTCTGGAATGCTGCATTACTCTTTTTGGAATCACATGTTAGGGTCCCAGTCGCTTCCCTAATCAACGTAATGGCTTGAGGGGCACTTCTTTTCCTGACTCGGTACTTGCCCGGTTTGTCACCATGTTCATATAACCTTTGTTTTGCAAAGCTAAGCTCCTTCTTTGCTGTCTGCATGAGCATAGAATTCAATACAGACTGCAGCGCCATAATCCTCTGTAGCTTGGCCGACGAGGGCCTGTCAAAGTAAACCTTCTTGGCTGCCTTCAACCGTGCTTCAAGGAAACATTGCTGCTCACCCTTCTGTCACTTCCTACTGGCAGAGCAGGAAATAAGTAACCCCGTGGCATAGGCTTTGGCTGTTTCCCAAAGAACATCCAGGCTACTAACCAAGCCTGAATTAATGTCTAGCAATGCCCTAAATTCCATAGAGAAGTACTCCACAAACTTATTATCCTTAAGGATAAAGGGATCCATTCACCAGTGCCTTGGCCCACTAGAGAGTCATTAATCTTAACCAATAAATACACTGGAGCATGTTCAGAGCTGGTGATATTACCAATTGTACAAGATGCCACCAAGTCCAGGGTTACCACGGTGGTCAAAAAAACCAATCCTGGTGTGACATTTGTGTGGATTGGAAAAAAACAAAATCCCTGCCTGTAGGGTGCAGACACCTCCAGATGTCCACTAACCCTAACTCCACACACAATTTAGAGAACGCATATCTACCAGAAATTTGAGGGGATGGGCGAGAGAGCAGTAAACATTTAAAACATCGTATTCTTCCTCGTTTATCAGGGCTTTGAGAATTACACATTCTAGTAACTTAAATGGGAGCTTCCTCCTAACTAATATAGCCACTCTCCTACTTCTGGTATTAAAAGATGAAAAGTAAACCCTGCTGTAGTTTCAAATGCTCCCAATCATCAAGTGTATCTTCTTTAATAAAGCAATATCCACCTTTTCCTTTCTAAGACTCAAGAGTACCTTTTCCTCTTAATTGGTGAGTGATCCCCTTGATGTTCCAGGTACACCACTTAACCATGTGATTAGCCATAATCCTCTGCAGTAACATTTAGATTCCGGATAGGATGAACTTGAATTACAAATCGCTGAGCCTTAGTGTCACAAGATCCATTGAACATAAAAACTTTATATAAACTAAAATCACTACAGTTAACAAACCACAAAGCTATCAAAGACTTATACAACAAAAACCAAAAAAAAACCAACATATAAAGCGCTAATGGTGCTGATTAGGGGAACTCAACCCTTCTCAAAGGGGGCATCTACACATCTCAGAACCCAATTTTCCAACCAACTGCCATTACTGCAGCCAGAGCATTTAAATACCTGAACTGAACACAAACTGCCTGTAAGTAGGCATCTAGCCATCCCAACCATTTTCTCTCCTCCAGCTTGAGCCAACCACAAACACAAGTAGAAAAGAAAGAAAAGACACCATGAAATAACAGTGTAAAAAAAGAAATTTTGAAAGAGTAAAAAGGTAAGTACCCACCCATACTTTGGTATAACTTAACTTAGAAATTGAGAGTACACATCACAACCACTCCCGAGCATAGTTTGGACCAGATTATTACCAATAAAAAAATGAAAAGAAAGCCCTGACTGGATATCCTCTTATTTTGTAAGAAAAGTAGAGATATATCCAAAAAACACTACTTTTTGTACATATTAAATTGTTCAGATTAAGTTAATTTGTACACAACGACTCTTGCCTTCTCCGACATGTCAAAGAGATGTACAGATCCATCTAAGGTGATCGGGGGAGCACCACCGGGTACCTCAGAGAGTATTGGATCCCGAGCTCCCTCAGTCTTTTCTCGATGCCGTCATAGGATTTTCGTTTCTGGATCACCGCCGCTGAGAAGTCCTAGAAGAACATGATCTTAGAGCCCTCATAAACTAGGGCCTTCAGATTCTTCCCCTGGATTCTGGAAACTTCCACGATTCTCTCCTTATCTCTGTAGTGATGGAACCGCACCAAAACAGGCCGAGGACGTTGGTCCACACCTGACCTCTGTGCTATGACCTGGTGAGCCCTCTCAATCTTCAAGCTTCCCATTCCAGCCTCCAAGTTAAGGAATTTTGACAACCAGTCCTCAATAAATTCCACTGGCCACTCAGTTTCCTTACCCTGCGGCAGACCAATGATCTGAAAATGTTTTCTCCTGCCCTTGTTCTCGAGGTCATCAACCTGGTCAAGCAAATTACGGACCTGAGTTTCCAGGGCCTGAATCCTATCCTTGGAGGAACCGGTATCAGCTATCACCACTGTGCGTTCTACCTCATCCGTCCTTTTCCCAGCTGTTGTTTATGCTTCTACAGCATGATAGAGATCAGAGCCAGCTTCTCTTCTATCTGCTTGCCCAACATCTCATGAGATTTTGGGAGCTCCTTTACTAGGACCTGGTAGGAAATCGAGTCCAAGGGTCCTGCAGGCTCCCATCTTCGGAAAAAACTGAGGTGTGTTGCTCTCTGACAGTTTCCTGGGACTCCACGACCTTTCCAGAGTCCCAGTATATCGCGATGGTCCAGATAGAGTGGGATAGGACTTTGTCCTGCTTGCTATGCGGCACAGAGCTCTGCAATGCGATCATCCTGGATTGCTGCCATTTTGGTTCCACCATGTACTTCTCTTTTCGCAGGATCATAAATTCACCCTCCATCCCCTTGGAATGTGATCCACTCCTTTCATAAAGATGCTGATTATTGCTGCAGTAAGTGGCACAGATGAAAGCAACCATTTGGTATTCCTTGCAAATCCATTGCAGCCTATTTTGGATATTTTTAATCAACCGGTTCAGACATATTATGACACACTTCCAGAGTGGTTGGAACTTCATTCTAGATCACCTAGCCCAGAGTTTGGGACACTCCCACTGCGCCAAAGAGGCCTTTTTGCAGTATTTCATTGCTGTGTGATTAACAATTAATCAGCAGATATCATGCTGCACAATTGTTGTATCCAATTGTTAAATTTTAATATAATAATTAATTAACACAAATGGCTTACTTTGGTTTGGATCATTGTTGTAACTATGCCAGTGTCATACAGCATACAAACCCTCAGCACTGTTGTAGTTGAAATGAACTGCACTGTTCATTACTACACTTATAGAACTATACAAGAGAAATACAGAAATCTGAAAACAAGTTTGTTACTTCTTATAAAATATCTAAAAATACCCTGTATTTGTTGACCCCATATATTTGATTTCTAATACTTACATAGGCAGTAAGCAATAATCGATTTTAAGCTTTCCATGGATCGTAGTGCATCAACAAACTTAGCCTGAGCTGAGCTCCAGTACTAAATGTGAAGGAAACACAATTAGTTTCTTTTTTGATCACAGCAATGCTTCAAGCTATTGGACCAATCCATCCTTAATAGTAAGGATCTCCTTCCCTTTCTGTCATGTGCCAATGAGCATTTAAAAAGTAATTTGAAGAGTACTTACCTTTTTGACTGAAACTGTTGGGCAAACATATGCCCACCAGCTATAAGCCTCACAGTTGGTCGGCAGATTATCAGATGAAGACTAATTAGGCATTGTGATTAAACTGATTGAAACAAATACACTGCCATTGAGAAATGTACTGGAGCCTTCCAGTCTCACCCAAGAAAATTAGTTTTTGCTCATAGACATGAAGCAATCCTGGTCAAAATTCAAGTGAGAACAAAATGTGAAGGCTCTGGATTGGCAAAACTTGAACTAGAGTAATAAAGCCAAAAAAGGCATTCTTGAGATCTACAGATTTTATTATATCAATTTACAGTCGTAAAGGCCCATTTGCAAGGAAAGTTGAAAAGCTCATTGTGTCTTCTGCACAACTAGAAAACCTTAATGGACCAGTTAACAGGAATGAGGATTTTGAACTGCATCACCTATTTAATGGTAGGATGCGTGGCAGAGATAGTGATTGTACAAAACTCCTAAAGCATACAGTTGAGAAAGGAGATGGCTGAAATGGTCTTAGAGGTTCATGCCAGGATTAATAGAGCCTTTGGAGACTGAGGAAATAAGCCATTGGATATGTAAGCCAATCTGTGATCCTGTCTTCAAGCAGAGCACTATGTTCAGAGAATAATGGACAACATCAGAAAAGCATATTGTGGATATTTTCCAACCAAGCTGTTCAGCGATGGTGTTAAATACTTCAAGCGTAGGTAGGATTTGTACAAAAGATCTTCTGGCTCAAAGATAAGGACACTACCATTGCACCACAAGAGACCATATACTGCATCTTCTATTCCTAGGTGGCCTCCCATCCAAATGACGAACCAGGCCTAAGTCTATTTAACTTTGGAGATCAGACCAGCATGGCCATTAGCTTATTAAAGTACCCATTCTTCACCGTATCACTAGCAATTCACAGAAATATTTCTGTTTGGTTTTGAAGCATCACCCTTTCATGTGATACTGCCCAAATAGAACAACAATCTTATGATTGTAGCTTCCAGCTCAGAGCAAAGAATTATAGGAGCAGCCCAACAAACAAACAAAAAGGGAACAGGACATTTTTAAAAAAAAATGCATGTCATGGATTTCAATGTATTTTAGATTCTTCTGGTTGATGCATTATGCAGATTGCAAGTTCTGAAAAGTGATAAAGTGCAAAGTGAGCAGGATGGACTTTACTCGTGTAATTGTGACCTTGATTCATGGAACCTTATAAGCCTCATGGGATTGCCATTTCCATTAATTCACTTTCACCAATTTTATACACTATTCAACTTTGTATAGAAGATGTAATTAGTGGGAGTGTGTAACAAATCTTGAAGGTTATCAAGAGTGTGAAGTTTTTGATTAGTTTAAATGCAGACATGAAGCAATCCTGGTCAAAATTCAAGTGAGAACAAAATGTGAAGGCTCTGGATTGGCAAAACTTGAACTAGAGTAATAAAGCCAAAAAAGGCATTCTTGAGATCTACAGATTTTATTATATCAATTTACAGTCGTAAAGGCCCATTTGATTGAATTTATTCTCTTAAAAGATCAAAGGCAAGATTGCCATAACATGATTGATAACTGACAGTCAAATAAGCATTAAATGGACTAAGTCACTGGGGGCTAGGAATCATCTCCAGATTAAATGTATGCAATGGACTAACGGAATGTGGTCCTTTTGGATAAACAACAAGAAGATTATTTATGTTTGGTTTAACAGATAAACTGCAATTTATACTTGGGCTGTTCTTCCTGAGCTGTATCAGAGCTCACTGGACGTAACAAAGTGGATTATTTCCCTACAAGGAGAGAATGTACACTGAATTCTACAAAAGGAAACAATGCAGATCTCCCAGTGTTTGAAGTTGAGTCAGACAGTTACTCACCAAAATAAAAGGTTTTCTACGCATAACTAAGATATCACATTGAAGTACTACCACAGCATGGGAATTAGGTAGCTGACATTGTTGAAGTGTACACATTGCCTGCAGTATCCCTAACTATGAGTTGTGTGGCTTCTATGTGCTCTGAGACTGTTCTATCTCTCTTTCCTGCTCCTATCTGTCAGTGGCTGTTATATCTATGCTCCTGGGCAAAATAAAAATTCCATTGCTGACACTTCAAATTCTGTATCTTCCCTGAATTAATTAAATATTATCCAACCTCTCGACATTTTACTCATTTTCAGATGGAGTGAGAATATTCAGAGTAGTCCTTAGCAATGTAATGGTTAGAAATTTATTTCAAAATTTAAGAAAATATAAAGATAACCAATATTATCTCCTTATTTCACAATCATATATCAACTTCTATTTTCTGGTGACTTTTATCATTTAATCATATTTTTTTTTGCAAAGGTTACAAAATGTATTAATCTTAAGGTAACTTACAAAAATGGTTTTAGTTTTTTTAAGTGTAGACAATAAAAATGCTGTACATTATATAAAGTAATAGACGAGTGGTATGAAGTCCAAAGATGTAAATTATTAAACAATCTAATCTAATCACAGAATTCATTGACATCCATTAGAGATTCAGTTTTTGCTTTCAATGAATGGTTGAAATATAAATGGGAATCCTACGTTACACTAGGTGACTGCTTTTTCAGATTAAAATTCAGGTGGATTTAAAATAATCACTGGCATATTTTCACATGAACTACCATTCTTTGCCAAGAAAAAGAATTCTAACATCACTTCTGAGGTATCAAGAGCTAATGTAAGATTACAAAACAAGAAAAGCATGTTTGTGAAGCCTCTTTTATCTCTGGAGCACATTTATAACCATTAGATTGGCATCAGATTTCAGGATGAAGTGTATTTTCACTCCTTGTAGCAGTGCTAATACCCTGCAGCAGAATCATGGCTGGAACAAGCTAGCCTGGTGCCTTTACAGCCTCCTGACCATGTATCATGTCAGGTAGATTGGTAATCTGACCCTGGTCCTTGTCAAAAAGATCCTTGCTGCACACACCTTAGTAAGCATTCCTGCCTGGGGGAGTGCTTTCATTAGTTCCCTACAGTATCAGTACTGTTAGCCTATCATTAGTTTATGTTACTGTATCCCAATAGCAGCAATGCTATGTTTATGAAAATGTCGACCTGTCTACAGTTTCAAGCAAGAGATGATGATATACAAAGATATGGGAGTAAAACCTACTGCTCTGTTAATAATGCAGTAATAGACTCGTGATTTTAAATTTGGATTTATGGGTTGTATGAAAATGGACAGTCTGATTCCAACCCATCAGCTACTTTCATTGTACGGAGCATATTGCAAAAGTGACAGTTGAACGAAAACAAATGTAATGACAATTTTCATATATTTCTCAGGCCATTCAATCCTTGTGGTCACACAGAACAAAATTAGAATAATAAGTAAGTTTCAGGAAAAAAACTCCCAAGCTTCAAACACTGCACTGCCTTCATATCTAAAATATTGCTCTGATAGGTCACCGAGCTCACTTAGCTGCTTCACAGGATGGGCACATCTGTGTTATCTTACCTTACCTAAGGAAGGCAGTGGCATTCTGGTAGATGCCACTAAACTGGCAACCCATAACCCCAGGGTAATAATAATCTGGAGCCCTGAATTCAAATCCCACATAACAGATGTTAAATTTTAATTCAATAAAGGAAAATCCAGAAACAATTATAACCTAATGGTGACCATACAACCGCTGTTGATTGTTAGGAAGAATCTATCTGGTTCTCTAATTTCCTTGTCTGGCCAATGTGAGACTCCAGACCAACAGCAGTGTAATTGACTCAACTACCCTCAGGGCAATAATTCCTGGCATTTCCAGTGATGCTCACATCCCATGAATGTCAAAGTCTTTTGATAACACTCAAGCTGAATTGCAGTCCTTTCCTATTGATTGAAGTGGGACATCATGCATTAGGCAAAAAAATGGATGTCGAAGGTGCAATCTTGTTGTGGCATCAAGGGGTCTTGCTGGTGGGAAAAATGGCAAGAGGCCTGTGTTCCTCTTTTCATACAGCCAGTCAGGCAATGGAGAGACCACCAGGAATAATCTGACAACAGGAATAACTGAGAACTAAAGTGTACTTTGGAGTTCTCATTCTCATTTTTCTGAAGTCTAAAGTTAAACACCTGATAAAATTAATTTGTTATCTATCTTATTTTACTTACAATTCTTCCCAGGTTCCTGCTATTGATTGTAAACACAGGGTCAAAATTGTGTCGGGACTTTTATTTCATTATATGATATATAAGTAAAAAGAAGTATTCTAATGGATAAGCCAATAAACTAAACAGTAAATCTATTGATCAACTATTGATAATCATAATAATCTAAAGAAATGTTCAGAGTGAGTTCTCACTGGGATTTTACTTAGTGGTTTATTGCTGCAGTGCCGTGGTCCTGTGAGTGGGATCGGAAAATGAAACAAAGATTCTGGTAAGAACAAAAGCTGACACTTTCGTGGAGAAAGGAAGAAAAAAAGAATTTATTGGGGCACAAATGGTGACACAAAAGATCTTTTGATTTGTGAGAGGGAAATAGAGCAGAAGTTGAGAAGAAAGCATCATGACATAAAAATATCTACTGCGAGGGAAAGAGCTTGTTGAAGGGAAATATTGCATTGAGAGATTGGGGATCCTTACTGAATGTGAGCTGCATAAATAAAGAATGAAAATAAACTATATGTAAGAATAGGTTCATCTCAGCTCTGCTAGAGTCTGAAGAATATTTGTTATTGGGGTTTAATGAATCCACTTTGTAAAACAGAGCATTCCTCAGTTCAACATGCAAAATGCCACAGATGAAGCATTATTATAAAAAATAATGTAGTCAGCATTTGTTATAAATAATTCTGTCTGCAGATGTCCATAACCAATGTATGATGAATATACAAATGGAAATGTAATAATTTAAAATCTGTATTGAGTCATGACATATTGCAGGAACTGTATGTTTTTGGTAATTTGTTGTTCATAGCTGTGCTTTCAACAATAACCAGTTTACTAAAGTAAAATTATATTCAAAACTGAATCCATTAAAAAATGATCATCTTAGTTGCAGAAGACATAAATTGTGAGGCTATTTTACCAGGGTAAAACAATGAGCGTATAACAAGAATCAAGGCTTCAGTGTTGTAATGTCTTTACCTCAAGCTCTGCATCAATAGATCATAGTACAAGTAGACACACAGAGGAATAGGGGATCTCAAGTTCATTCAAATTCTCAAAATAACCTCATGCCTTAATTAGCTCCGTGTTCCTTATTCCAATATGGTACCCCTTTTTATTCATAAACAGTGTCTATAGTAAAGACAACAGAAAAAGCTGGAAGCTAAATAAAGTTAAGAGATTGCCTTGTATGTGCAATTACTTAAGGTCATAGATCTGACTTAAACTGTTAGCTGTGCTTTCATTTAAATTAAGTAAAGTTTTACAATAATGATTTGAAGAGAGTTAGCTCCTTGAATCACTAACTTTTAACATTAGGATAGACTAGCTAGTAGTCAGTTCTGTTCTCTCTTAACATTATAGAGTCATAGAGTCATAGAGATGCACAGCATGGAAACAGACCCTTCGGTCCAACCCTCCATGCCGACCAGCTGTCCCACCCAATCTAGTCCCACCTGCCAGTAGCCAGCCCATATCCCTCCAAACTCTTCCTATTCATATACCCATCCAAATGCCTTTTAAATGTTGCAATTGTGTCAGCCTCCACCACTTTCTCTGGCAGCTCATTCCATACATGTACCACCCTTTGCATGAAAACGTTGCCCCTTAGGTCTCTTTTGTGTCTTTCCTCTCTCACCCTAAACCTATGTCCTCTAGTTCTGGACTCCCTGACTCCAGGGAAAAGATCTTGCCTATCCATGCCCCTCATAATTTTGTAAACCTCTATAATGTCACCCCTCAGCCTCCAAAGCTCTAGGGAAAATGCCCCAGCCTGTTCAGCCTCTCCCTATAGCTCAACTCCTCCAATCCTGGCAACATCCTTATGAATCTTTTCTGAACCCTTTCAAGTTTCACAACATCTTTCTGATAGGAAGGAGACCAGAATTGCACACAATATTCCAACAGTGGCCTAACCAATGTCCTGTACAGCTGCAGCATGACCTCCCAACTCCTGTACTCAATACTCTGACCAATAAAGGAAAGCATACCAAACGACTTCTTCACTATCCTATCAATCTGCGATTCTACTTTGAAGGAGCTATGAACCTGCACTCCAAGATCTCTTTGTTCAGCAGCACTCCCTAGCACCTTACCATTAAGTGTATATGTCCTGCTAAGATTTGTTTTCCCAAAATGCAGCACCTTGCATTTATCTGAATTAAACTCCATCTGCCACTTCTCAGCCCATTGGCCAATCTGATCAAGATCCTATTGTAATCTGAGGTAACATTTTTCGCTGTCCACTACACCTCCAATTTTGGTGTCATCTGCAAACTTACTAACTATACCTCTTATGCTCACATCCAAATCATTTATATAAATGACGAAAATAATTTTAAAAATGTAACTTAACATAAAGTTGGAGTTGCACTGTTGCCTGTAAACTCAGATCAATGTGCTGATAAATACACACTGTTTGGCTTTAGCTCCTTTCATATTTAGGCCTGAGAAAGTGAGGAATGCAGACACTGGAGAGTCAGAGTTGAAAAGTGTGGTGCTGGAAAAGCACAGCAGATCAGGCAGCATATGGGGACCAGGAGAATCGACATTTCAGGCATAAGCCTTTCATCAGGGATGTGGGGGGTACAGAGAATTGGGATGAGAGATAAATAGGAAGGTGGGAGTGGCGATTGCCGAGTTGGAAGGTTGGATCTGGGATCACCATCCCAGCTACCTTCTCACCAGCCCCACCCTCATCCTTGTATTTATCTCTTATCCCCCTTCCCTCCCCCCACATTCCTGATGAAAGGCTCATGCCTGAAACATCAATTTGCCTGCTCCCTGGATATTGCCTGATCTGCTGTGCTTTTCCAGCACCACACTTTAGGCCTGCCCTATATTGAAATAGAAATCTAGCTTTAGTTGCATTTCAGGGGCTCAGCAGCAAAACACACCTCTGGGTGTTTACTCTGGTTAATCTCAGTGTCTTATCCAAGCAGTATGTATCCCTGGCAAACTGCAAGTCACCAGAAAATTACAGGGAATTGGAATTAATATGCGGAACTTCATTACAAACATCAGAATTCCAGAATTTGAATTAAAAGAGTACCACTGAAAGAGCAGCTTTGGATTACAATTTAACAGTCAAATTATACCAATGATTTCACATTAAGTTTGACCTGATATCATAGCAACTGAATCAACACAAATGTGACTGTATAACAGCAGACAAAAGCAAATTTAACTGGAACCTTTTAAAGGGCTAGAGATGTGTCCAAGTAAATTTTTCTAT
Organism: Chiloscyllium plagiosum; assembly: GCF_004010195.1. Classification (NCBI taxonomy): domain Eukaryota; kingdom Metazoa; phylum Chordata; class Chondrichthyes; order Orectolobiformes; family Hemiscylliidae; genus Chiloscyllium; species Chiloscyllium plagiosum. Next base: position 30,399,868 of record NC_057731.1, on the reverse strand, counting down.
CTGATCTGCAGTGAAGTACTCTACTGTTGAAGATTAACAGAAACATGTTGACACTTGTTCTTTTTAGTTAAACTTATCAATTAAAGATGTGACTCCAATATGAACTTAAATTACACGAGAGGTACCACATCATAAAGTCAGCTCAGCCATGTAAAATTATGATGTGAGCAATTATTATTAACTGATTCATGTATGTATGTAATAAATTTAAACATCAGGCTGTTCTAAGTTGTAACACAACAGTTTCATGACAGTTTCAGTTTGAAAGTTTTGTGTTTAGTTGCTGATACAACTTGTCCGTGTTAATATGTACCTTTGAATGTTTTTTCTTAGGCCAATAGTAATATGCCTTGCAATGTTCAGTGAAAATAATGAATAGTTTAGCATGTTCTATCTATTACTTTCTATGTTGCCAAACTGTAGTTTACCTTCATTCTGTGTGAAGCTGCAGTACCTCACCTGCTCTATTCAAACTCTAGTACTTAAAGCCATTTGCTAAAACAATATGACTAAGGTTTCACATGATTATCATTTTCTTCCTATTCAGGGAGCATCTGCTTGCTCAGTGTCTCAAATGCTAACAGGTTTCAAGAGGTTGAAGGCAGCCCAGCAGACTGAGCTATATCATCCAGATAGTGACAAAACCCCACAAATAATACAAGTTGGACATGTTTCAAAGACAACTTTGGGATGTATTTTACCTTTAAAGAACTGAAGTACTTTTGAGGTTCTTGTTGAAATGTAATTGCTTTTCAGATGTTTTGTGCAAAGCGACAGAATAATAATTACTTGTTATATCAAAAAGCGCTGCAGTCCTGCTAATTGAAAAACCTGATTTCGTGAACAGGTCTTCCCAGTAATTTAGTCCATTGTGTTTCATTATATCTTTAATAAAAAGGTACATTAAACTGTGGAGTTGAATAATGTCAAGACGTATTATGATAACAGTTTGATTTCTGAAATTGGCTGACTAAAGAATAAATAAGTCAAATTATCATAATGTACTAAAAGGTTTATTTCCAGTACCATTTAATTTTACAGATCGAATCTACTACTTTCCAATTCAGGTACAAATGGTCAAAACAATCTCAGAAGAAGAACTTCCCTGGGGATAATGGGGGCCGCCAAGGGAAGAATTGTGTGTCACATGCAGACATTATTCGAATATCCCATGACATTATTAATTGATTCACTCTGCATTTAATCATGTTTACAGCTCAGTAATTACTTCACTGACAGTTTGTAAAACAAATTCTGTGGCAGCATCATGGCTTTGCTGTCATTAATCTCACGTCAAAAACATCAGGCGGTTGTAATGCCATTTACATTATGGGGAAAGAAACACCATTTTAATGCACAAGTCTTGCTTTCACTAACTGACATCTGTTGGTCTACTGTACTGTTATCAAAACACTGATCAATGGGAAGTAGAGGTGAAGTAGGATGATAATTATCCACAGTACCTGCTTAACCCCACAACTCTTTAATCACTGAAATGGCATTGTTCGTAAAAGTAATCATTGTTTAAAAAGTAGTTTTTCAAGAATTAATGAGATAAACAGAAATGCATTTGTTATACTCCCTATGTTATTGTAAAGACAAAAATCTGACTTAAACAAAGTGACCAAACAGACGGGCAAAATATGATGGGTAGTAGAAAAAATGCAAACCATATTGTTTTTGAGAGAGAATGAGTTTTATAACTGCAACGTTTATATAGTATTTGTAAGGTTTTACTTAAATCTTCCATGGGATGTGGGTGTCATGACCTATGCTAGCTTTTGATGCTCATCCCTGGTTGTGATTATACTGAGTGGCTTACTGGTCACTTCAGAGGACAATTAAGAGTCAACCACATTGCTGTAGGTCTGGAATCACATATCGGTCAGAGCAGGTAAGGTTGGCAGATTTCCTTCCCTAAAGGATGTTCATGAAGCTGGAGAATTTTTATGACAATTGACATTAAATTCATGGTACCATTACTGACACCATCTTCTAATTCCATATTTTTCAAAAAATAATCAATTGTATGATTTCATGAGGTTAGTTAGAATGTCTTTTATCTAACTGATTTCTACTATATCACATGATAATATCCTTTTGCCCCCAATAAAGGAGTTCAATAATGCATTTGCATGGTGCACTATCAAATGGTAAATTCCAGTAGTTTTTGTACACCAATGGGCCAGCATTTGAAATGCCCTGAATTATGAGAAAGATTGTTTGGAATCTTGAATTTACAATTAAATTTAGTCATACTATTGAAAAAAGGAGTTTATTTTACATTATCGACTGAAGAACCTACTTGAAAAGCATAAAGATCATGTATCAGAAATATGCCTGTATTTGTAAATTATCAATGTGGCAAATCTCACAGAAATAAATGGTTTATTTCATTGAGTGGGATAGTTAGTATAGTCCCATATAAAATGTCTATATTTAGATAAAATCCTGCTATGAAGACAATCAAATTGCTATTGTATGTTTCTATGAAGTAATCAAAGTATTTTTGGGTTGTTGACCTGATATTATCATTCAGTTTTGTTCTTACTTACATGGAATATTAATACAATAGACTGTGAAAATAATATTACTGTCCATAGATTATGCAAAACAATCTTCCTCACTTGGCATTGAGAAAAAATTCATATATCTATAAAAGTTATTGACTGGATACCTGATTGAGGATTTCATAACTTTTGAGCTATGGTCAGGCTTAAGATATAAATATAATTCACAATTCATAAATTACCATGAAATGATCTTTTCACACTATACATTTAAAATTTTGTGGTTAATTTTCTATATATTTATTGATGGTGAAAAGTTCCATCCAATGGGAGACTTTCACAAAACTAAAAGCTTTCATTCCTCAAATTATAAATAGAGTTCCTGCAGTGCAGATAGAGGCCATTTGGTCCATCAAGTCTACACTGACCCTTCACAGAGCATCCCACACACCCTCTCCTCTCCAGCATAACTTCATAAGCCCACATATACCATAGCTAACCCACCCAGCCTGCTCAACCTTGGCCACTACAGGGAAATTTAGCATGGCCAATCCACTGGACCTGCACATCTTTGGAAAGTGGGAGGAAATTTGGTGCAAATGAAAGGAACCTATGCAGAAACAGGGAGAACATGCAAACTCCACACAGACAGTTACCCAAGGCTGGAATCAAACCCGGGTCCCTGGCATTGTGAGACAGCAGTGCTAACCATTAAACCAATAAAATCAGATTTTCTGACATGTGGCAGTTACACGAGCTGCCAAATGTATAATCAGAAAATAGCTCTCATATTCATTGATGACATCTTTTTCTCCTTACACCTCCTCAGGAAGGGAGAAATTCATCCTCGGGTGTGATTCTGGACTTACCAGCAGCCTCCCCATCTTCTACTCTCGCATTTATTCATCAAATTAGAGCCAACACAACCAAATCTGGGGAAATATCACAGCATGATTCAACTTCCAGCAAGAGTCACTTGATAGTGTGTAGGCAATTAAACTTTGGACTTTTTTCTATCTAACCAATTGTTGCAACTCCTATCGAGAACAGGGAAGCCAACATTGAATAAAGATCAAGACTATCAACTTTCTGGTTGGTATTGTTCAGCGATGTACAACATCGCTGAAAGGGCCAGAGGAAAGCTGCTACCTTTAAAGGGAGACTTTCTTTGTTGTTGTTTTCCCGTAGACGTTGGTTTGAAGATCCCCATTGGCTGTTCGTTCTACTGCGACATCTAGGAATGACAGTTTGTTGTTGTTTTGTTCCTCTTTAGTGAATTTTATGCCAGTAAGGGTATTTTTGATTGTCTTAAAGGCTTTTAAACTAGCCACCAGGATACATAAACATCCACCAGGTACAAAAAGACATGACCCTCTCTCACTAGTATCCTTACATACAGATGAGGAAGGCACCACTTCAACTGGGACAACACATCCATCCTAGGACAAGCCAAACAGAGACACACACAAGAATTCCTAGAAGCATGGCATTCCAACTGGAACACTATCAACAAATACATGGTCTTGGATCCCATTTACCATCCCCTGAGATAAAGAACAGGAAATGACATCACCACATGAAATGACATCACAAACCCAAGGAAACCTAAACATAAATAAAGAGTGGGCCATACTATCAGTGCTTCACTGGAGGCTCACTGATGATGTTCACTAGTATGGTGACGAAACATCTGAAAACAAACCTTCCAGCTCAGCGAGCAAACTTACATCCTGAGCTACAAATCTTCTCAAAACTCGCTACCTTGTCTAATGGTGGGAGTCATTTTGGATAAGACATGGAGCCCATCTGACTTAGCAAAACTTCAGACCTATGAGTCCAAGCACCACAATCTAAATGAGCACATACAGTCATAAAGTTATAGGGATGTACAGCACAGAAACAGACCCTTTGGTCCAACTTGTCCATGCCAACTAGATATCCTCACCTAATTTAATCCCATTTGCCAGCACTCGGCCCATATCCCTCTAAATCCTTCCTGTTCATATACCTATCCAGATGCCTTTTAAATGTTGTAATTGTGCCAGCCTTCACCACTTCCTCTAGCAGCTCACTCCAATCACGCAGGTTGGCACTTCACCGCAGAACCACTTCATTGAGGATGTTCCCTTTTGAATGCTGGATAGATTTGAGTCTATGCCATCATTTAAAGGCCGAGACTGCATCCTCACAGTGTCCTGACCAATGTTCTTCACTTGAACAATACTTTAAAAATAGATTGTTGGCCATTCATTTCAGTTACAAATAGTCTGCCACATTTTCCAGCATAACAGTTGTGACTACAGCTCAAGAAGTAATTATGAAGTTCTTTAGGACATATTGAGGACTTGAGATGTGTTCTTTGATGTGTGAATTTTGTTCTTTTTAGTGGAAATATTTATAATGAAAAACTTGTCTTGATAACATCATGAGCAAGGAGGGAACATAAAAATGAGGGGGTAAAGTACTGGAGAAATGTTGGCTTCAGCATCTGACCCGAGCAGTAGAACAAAGATACAGCTACATGATTTCTGTTATCTCCTGGTGACCAGGTATAAGGTGCATTGTTAACAGTCTGATGCCTACCCTTCAGATTATTGAAGCATGTAGCTTGAGTCAGAAAGTTCCCTTGGTCTACCTTGATAAAACATACCTTGAAAATCTAGATTTTCATTCCAGAAGGAGAGGGCAATGCAGGATAGAGTTGGCCTTGCTGACACTGGAGTTAGAAGATAAGCAGCCAAGGGTATGGGGGAGTGCCGAGATGGGCTAGCCAGAACGGTTGGCCCAGGTCTCTGGACCTTTACCTCAGTGTTTCAAAAGTTGTTATGTCTTGTAGATCTCACCAATTATACCCCTTCATCCTCAGCCAGCCTTCATGGTTTCTCATAATCCTTCATGCCACCTCTAAAGCCACCCATTTTACATCCACAGGAGCAGATCTTAGGAACTAGGTGATAGCCTGAGTTCTTCTGATTTTCTTCAAAATAGTAATTGAGCTTGGTATTGAAGACCTAAACAAAGAATATCAATTAAAGAGTTATAATTTGAATATTTGCATCAAATGGTGAAGCTGGCTTGGAATTCTTCATTATTCAAGTGCTATGTGCATTATGTTCATTTATGTTTTTATGAAAATGATGAAAAAAAACTTAACCTCACCATAAATGAACCTATCATGTCAATGACAGTTTCAGGGACAGAGAGATTAACAGGAAACTGCTCCTTCGTTGCCACAATTGATGACCTGGTTGAGCCAGTCAGAAACATACCTTCATGGTTCACTAATTACATTTGTTGTGTGCAAATAATTTGATTATTTTGTATTGACAAATGGTCAAAATCTGCTTAATGTACCTCGGCTCACAAATGTTGGTAAGTGATGTTAGCAGATACAGTGTTTTTAAAGAATTCTTAGATGTATTCCAGACTTGCATCAAAAGTTCCTCTCTCATTTGAGAAACTCACAGCATAATTTCTGCTCAGTTGGTTCTCCAATTATATGGATTAGAATTTATGTATTTTCACTGCATGAAATTTTTAAAAATCCTATCAAATATGCTATTTTAGCTTTTATTTTATATTTCACAGTATTAGGTTTTTAGACCAATGTTAAAGGAATAAGCAAAACTACTAGTTTATAATGACTAAATCCCTGAATTCTGTTTTATTATATGGAATTCCCAGATTTTAATTAGATTTTTGGTCACGTTCCTTGGAGCTGACATTTCTTTCTGTGAAAATCACAAACCAATCGTCTTGCTAAAGAACTGAATGAATTGGATGGCAGTCACACATTAATGCAATCATATTATATATGAATACTGTATACTGTTTTAGGTTATATGACAACTGCGGGATGATAGCTGGTAGCTGTTTATTAGATAACATATAGAAGGATTTTAATGTTCATTAAACTATGGGAATATTCCATGATCTATTCACCCAGTCACTTAGAAAGGGATACAAGAGTTTGAAAATATTCTGTACAAACTGAGAATGGCCTCAGAAGTGCTGTGTATATTTTACAGCAGTCTGTATGCCATCTTTTGTGTTAATGATAACTGCACATTTGACAGTCAGTAGTTACTATGAACTGTTTTGTGGTATTTAATGTCTGCATGACCTCAGGGCTATGGGTGCAGTTAGCTCTTCCTGCAATTAGTATTCATGGTTACCTAAGCAGAACTAATGCAGCAAGTCTCTTTTACTTTGAGGTTTGCATTTCAAGACTTGATGCCTTTAGGACAATTTGACTTAGCAGACAGGAACTTAGCATTTTTTTTGCTCCTTCACAGGTTATAAACATTTACTTCTAAGATTAAGCCCTTAAATAAATGTTTGTGGTTAATATGGAAATCATTGTTATTTTCAAGAAAAAAATCACAACATCTCATTCACAACTTATGATTATGTAGACTATTTTATAACACTGAGTAACTAATGCTTTTCTAAAAGAACACCAATAATATGCAATTTTGTCATTAACACAATAGCTGTTTGAGAACATGATCATTTTAAACTTATGATTTGGGATTGTCACAGCACAAATTACAGTTTCAATTTTAATACTTTAATCATTTTTTATCCAAATGGTTGCTTTCTCTGTTGCAAGTGCGAGAAGGTAAGATTAGAATTCAGATAGTGAATTACTTCCAAGGATTCAGCAAGATTTTTAATGAATAGATGACCAGACAGAGCTCAGGTTGATGTGTGATCTAGATTGAAATTAGTTTATCTCAGCCAGAGCCATGGTTGCGTGTTACAATTAAGACAGTGTTTATAGGTTAGGGAGGGTCAATTGGATAGGATTCCTTCTCATATATAAACCATTGACTCCTACCTTAGCTGTGTATATGTGTATGGACAATGGATAACAGCAGAATTGGATATATCTGTGATTCTTCCACCACCCCCTTCACCAACACTAACCAGAGTCACAGGCCTGCTGAACTTCACTATCAGTGCTCAAACTTGGAAGACCACTTATGTTAGCTGCAGGGCAGCAGCAACTAATCTGTTGTAGCTGAATTATGCGGGAGCCAAGCCAAACACAAACACAATAAGTGTCTGCAGCTTGAGAAACTCCAGTTCAGAATCAATGGGCAGAATCTCACAGAGGTTTGAACAACATGTGACAGAATCAGGCAAAAGGTCTGATGAGACCCATCTCATACCCTCTTTTATGTTTTTCACAAATGGCACCATAAGTTTGTTGCTAGACAATGACAAATTGCCAATTAAAGAGTGTTATTGCTTGTTAAGCATCTTGTTCCTGGCCCAATTTATCTCATTAATATGTGGCTTTCTACCTTATCAAACTCCCCAAAAAAGCTAAACATTGAGAAAATTTGAGGTGGAAACCATAGTGGGTTCCTGGCAGATTCAGCTTTCCGCATCTTCCAAATGATCTCTATGTTGCATTTATCAAACAGAACACACTCCATGGCCACCAACCACATGCACCCGATATCCATGGACATTGGCAACCGGTATCTGCTAACCCCTCGCAAAGATCATGACATTTCTCTGATTCACATGTAGGTTGCCCAGGAAGCTCAGAGCTGTACTGAAGGGTGCACCTGCAACTGCTATTGAGAGGCTGCTGCAATGACATTTTGCATGGAGGGACAGGCATCCAGCTCACGGACTGGACCAGTCTGTGTTTCAGGGTTGCTTTCTTTCTCTTTTAGCATTTACTCACTCAGCACCTTCCTGCATGCCCGCAGCACCCATACCTTTCCTTGCCTTGTTTACATTGCCTGTTAGTGCATTGGCACTTCAGCCAGAGCCAAAGGCTATTAATGTTGCTATATTGAGGTGTGCCTTGGAGCATTCACAGGCAGGTTGCTTGTAATGCCTAGCCTTAAGGATATACCATTATTGGGTGGGGGTAAGGGGTGGTGGAGGGTGACATCTTGCTGCACAACACATTGAGAAGACAGTCTAACTGATGTGACATAGAAGTCTGTGTAGGTCAAATCACTGAAAATATTCAAGAAAGAGAGAGATACATTTTTACATTGAAAAGACATCAAAGCATATGGGGAGAAAGCGGGAGCATCAAATAAAGGATCAGCCATGATTATATTGAAAGGCAGAGCAGGCTTGAAAGGCCAACTGGAATCCTCCTGCACCTAGTTTCTGTGTTTCCATGTCAGTAGTCCTCAGTCAGGTCAAGGACAATAACCTTCATTTGGGGGGGTTCTGACACAGTAAATTAACTCTAATATTAGTCCAAGGACTTGGCCATAGACTTGGTCAGTGAGCCACTTGGGGCAGTCAGAGTTTGGATCCTTTCCACATAAAGAAGGTAGAATCCAGAAATGATTCTGTATCCTGCTTCTACCGCCATCGCCAGACTGCTGGAAAGAGCAGATATTTCAGGGTTGAGGCCTTCAGCAGCTTGGAGACAGGCCTGTTGCTGGAGCTGGCACACTTGAGCTGGAATTGGAGGTGGGCTATGTCCAGGAAAGGCAGTTGAAAGGTCCATCTCCATTCTGAAAAATAGCTCAGCTCTGTGCCTTTGATGTGATCAGCATTTCACCTTCATACATGTGATCCTTATAACTACACCCTCCTTCAATCAAACCCTTCACCTCATCTCTCATCCATCTTCACATCCTCCCCCATACCTCTGACCCCATCAACTCTCCATGATGCGGCATTTAATTTGAACCGCAAAGAATACAAAGCCATTTTAGTTACCTTTTGAACTCTTGATGCTTCCAATCTATTGTTCTATCATTGGAAATACCAGAAACAGACTCACAGTGAACACAGAATGCCTTCTCTGTATCAGCAGGTGGATTCTGGTGTCTGCATTCTTCCCTATCCTCATGAAAGCGATTGAAGGAGAAAATCCAACCCAGGAGCTCAATTAAATCATTTCTGTCAGTTTTCAGTAGTGTCTAGGTGTAAACAAAAGTTGACTAAATTTATTCTCATCATTTAAGATGGTTAAATGGTTTAAGAAGCTACCAGTAGCGGTTATTTGAGTCTGAATTTTTTTGTGCGTAAGGATAGAGGCAGTGTTTAAGTAAATATGAAGTGACCTCAGGGATGAGAATGTGACAAATGTCTGCAATCAATTGGAGAAATATTAATAGGATAAGTAAGAACTGGAGCAATGTATAGAACACAGTAACAGTGTGTGGTAAAAGATACAGCCAACCTCCTTGTAACTAATTAACTTTACCAATTTAATATTATTTTTCTAGTTTATTTGTTTTCCAGCTTTTGAACTTCAAATATGACAGTCACAATAGAAGAAGACCATATTTTTATAGGGGTGAGGTCACATATATAAGGCATAGTTCAGATGGGTGAACTGACAGATTTTATTTAGTGATTATTTATGATGCAGATAATTCCAGCTCCTGGGCATTCTAGCCAATTGCATTTCTAACATTAATGAGCCTACAATACATGCATAATAAATAATGCACACAATGTTATGTAGAATACTCTTTCAGAGAATTTCATAAACCATGCTGGAAAAAGATACGTTTGCCAAACACGAATGAAAGCCTAGTGACAAAAATGTAAACAGCAAGATTCTATATTTGGGTCTGGAATTAGACTCTTTCATTTACTCCTGTCCTCTAAAATATGGAAGGACATTACAGAACACTTGATACCAATTCATACACGAAACAGATTGGCAATGACATTTAGAAGTGGTGAAATTACCTTAAGTGGAGAATCAATTGGCTTGTGTTAAGTGTAGGTTGGCACGAATTGGAGGTACTTACGCTCACCCACCCATAATATGCCAGAAGAGAAGGATCTGTACTTCTCTCTAGAGAAAATGGAAGATATTGGTTGTCCAGTAGTCCCAGGGCAACACAAATAACCTTAGCAAATGTTTGCCTTACAAGCAACACCCACATCCTATGAACAAAAATTTTAAAAATGCACTGAGCACACAGGCTTCTTCCTTTGTGCCAATATGATTTATTAAACCAAATTGGGCACATAAGACTATGATCCTCCCACAACCAATGACACAGGCTTCAAATTCTGTTGGTATGTGGATGATAATTATTTCCAATGACCCATTTTACAGAAGTGCATCCAGCAAAGGTTTATCTTAGCTATTAAAAGCAATTGTGTCATGTTTACATTTATCTAGAAGTACACCAGAAGATAAAAGACCAAGCAGAACAGAAGGAATTTAAGATGGAAGATAGTTGATATCATGACAAAACTAATAATTCTTTAAGGCATCCTGTCTCATGTATGCATGTGAGCAAAGCCATTGTGATGTACACTCTGGCAGGAATATCATTGCAAAAATGTACCATTGACTGAGTAAAGGAAACATACTTCAATTAGCTAATCTGAGTTTTTTTTTGTGCTTCAACTTCATTTTCTCTTCCAAAGGTGGTTTCAAACCACATAGCAAAACATATAGGGCACTTGCTAAGAGTTTTAACCCATCTTAGGATATTGTTTGAATTTGATATTGGTGGTCAGATATGTCTTTAGTTGTTTAATGTGAAACCTATGGACAAGAACAAAAGATGAATGTTGCACACGTTCAAATTTGATCTGATGGTTTGTACTGTGAAAGATATTTCACAGGTATATTAACTGGTGGATTGATTAATGGATTGAGCTGTACAATTGTGGGATATATGTAGACTTTTGAATTCAAAGTAGCATCTAGCAAATTTGGCACAGATGATGCTAATGCAACTACAATTCTCAATACTAGAGCCCTGAACATAATGAGAAATTATATGATGTTGATGGCTGTGATGTTATGAGTATTTGTTAGCAGCTTTTTCCTAGTTGAGGACCAAAGCTGTCTGCCATTTTGAAGTTCATTTGATGTGAAAATATAGCCTATCTTCAATGGTTATTGGCTAATTTATCATTTTCCTTCCATCCCAACAGTACAGTTTAGACAACATTGCTTTTCATGGAGGAAAAGAATATAAAAACAAACTTACAGGCATCAGCTAGGAAATTGCTTGGTACCAAGTTGTTAGTACACTGATGTCTACCAAGTATTCTGACTTAATTTCTTGTATACTTTTGGATGTTTTACTAATGTAATTGGAAGCCAACTTAAGCAAAATTCCAACAGTAGCAATCAAAGATTTTGAATGGAGTCTGAGCATAGTTAATTCAGTTAATGAGAGTTTAACAAAAGCTGGCTATATTATAGAGACAAATTAAAATATTTGAAAATACTTGCAAATTAATATTCACAGTTCTTTTGATGCTGTTTTGTCAACAACTATTCAGTGAACAAATCTTAAAACAGCCAACGCTAACAGTTACTCTCTGTGAGGAAGTGGCTCTCTACAGAAATATAGGTAAATAATCCAGGGGGTAAAAAGATGATGGGCACCAAATTGTTCCATGCAACAATATTCCAAGTAGTATTTTTAAAGCTAGGAAACAGCCCATAAAATTAAGCCGCTGCTGCACTGATTTTTAAAACCCTCGAAAGCGAACATCCTATGCTCGATGTTCTGTTGTCACAATGTACCATAACTGGCTATCAAAAATACTCATTTAGAGTCTCCTACTCAAACTATCGCAAAGGCTTAGGCTATTGCTGCAGGGCCATCATCTTTTTAAGATAGGCTATTTTTGTAAAGAAGGAAAATAATTGATGACTGACCTTTTAGGGATGTTCGTCTGAAATCTAAATGTCTTTTTATTCAAAGTGTGAACAATTTCCATAATTTCTTTTCTTAGTCACCTTATTCCAGCAGCAACAAAGATGGCAGTGGCAAGAAATCTTAAATATTTTTTAATAGAAACATGGCGTTGCAGGTAATGATGAATCGAGGGCATACATTAAAAAGAAATGACCTGGTTATTGGCTTGTAATAGCATTTAATGCCAGCTGAATTGGTTTCAGTCATCAGACTTTACTCAGCTGCTGAAAATCATTTCAACTTAGAAATGAATGCTTTCAGTAATGCATACAAATGTGGGAGTGAAAATGTCAACCTTGGGCAATAAGTTTCCCAGAAGTAGCTGTTTCTGTCATTAAAATATTGAATGAAAAAAATATAGATATGAACATAAGCATATTGCTATAACTATTGGCTTTGTAAAAATCCTTTGTAATTTGTTGTATGAGTTTAAACTTGTTTAAGATTTGATGCAATTTATTCTTATAGTAATGTTGAATTGTTTCCAAGGAAGTGCTTAAAGGTCAACTTTACCATAAAACTTCTACGCTTTACTTTTGAGGTCCTTATCTATAAGAATAGATTTTTGTGTCATCTGAGCAATGCTGCAGGTGTCCCAAGTTTTACTTAAGCTTTTTTTTACACAGCCCAAAGCAAAGCAACTCCATTGTCCTTCTATATATTAAAATAAATTAGCATATCCTGGTTATTTCCCATTATAAGATTAAATTACGACAACCTGAAATATTCTGGAATCTTTCAATTTATTCACTTCTTAAATAGAAGTAAGGAATCTGCATTTAGCAATACACAAGAGTACAGACTGCATGGAATGAGAAAAGACTTATTAGTCATTGTGCCTTTTCACATAGGGACAATCTGGAGGGTAAATCACTGCATGAGATTCAAATGCACTTTGCAGGAAACTGAGAAGCAGAAAAAATTTACTAAAACAGATAGATAGTCCTCACTTTCTCCTAAAATAGATAGATGCCAATTTCAAAAGAATCTGCTGAGGTAATCACAGCTGTTGAAGAAAAACAAAATTGGAAGATTACTATTGTCTTCTATTTGCTACAGATTATGTTTGACACATGATTTTATATAATTGAATGCACATGAAGTTTTACATTCTTAAAATATATGCTCCTTCATTTCTCCCCATTATGTTAGTTCTAAGAAATTATTACTGTGGCAAATTTTGAAAGGAATATTCCAAAATTATCCAATGATAGGTGAAACACCTCACGATTGCTTTCTTCTCATGTTGTCACTGGAAATCTTTTTCATTTTCTATCTCTATGCATTGTGAGATTAGAAAAATACATTTCGAGTGAAAACTCAGTTTTAATTCTACAAAATATGTTTGAACACACTATATCAGACATTCTTAATATTTGGCATAATTTGCTAAAGAAAACTTTCATCAATGCAAAATATGTATAATATCCATAGCCTTTGATTTAAATTGTAATGTTACATAAACTAGTATAAGTAGAATAATTGATTCTAGGTCACAGGCTGTGTCATTGCTGAAGTATATTATTAGTAGACAGCTACCAACCCACCATATTCATCATGTTTAATTTGTAGACTTCTAATACTTAGCTAACCGTAGTTTCCAGTAATGCAAATGAATATGGCAAGCTCTGACAATAGTTCTTTTGAGTAATAGTTGTGTAGGCAAATTATGTGCAACATTATGAATATTACACCATGCACATTAAAAATATATAATATAAGTATATTGTTGATTGCAAATTTCCTTTGTTTATAAAATGAATATTATTTGATGCTATTTAATGTGAAAATTATAAATGAAGGGGTTTAGAATGCAGTTATCACTTAAGTTTATAGTGCGCTGTGAACAGTAACGTAGGAAGGCATCATTCCTACTTTGAATTAGTTGCAATTTCTGTAAAAGCAATAATAAAATAAATATGTTTTTTCAACAACTGCCTTTTATTCCAATTATATTTGTAGGACCTTTTTGAATGAAACTGTGCTCTGACCTAGAGGGTGTGTGATAACTGAAAGCGCTTGCTAAGTGTCACATAGGATGCAAATCAGTATTAGTAGAACAGCCAGTTGACAGTTTCACAACAAAACCAGCTGCACATAAGAGGCTTTGAATTGAATAGGAACCAAAAACCTCCTTAAATGTAGTGCGTTATGGTTTTGGGTATTCATTTTTTGTGGTTTTCCAGTAGGTACTGGTATATGGTGCAGTTCAAACTTCAGAACATGCTAATATGTTCAACATTAGTGGTAGGGGATGAAAATGCAGGTTCAGCCAAGGGAAAATAATTACAGCAATAATAAGTGTAATTCATAGTAATGGCTCAGTTGAATTTCACACCATAGCTCAAAGCACTTACATTTAATTAATGTAGTTTTCGCTGGTCTACTAAAAAGGTTTTTAGCAGAAAATTGACAATGTAACTACAGCGTTTCTTATTGTGAATGCAATTATTTCTGTAAAAGCAGTAATAAAACAAGAATATTATGGGGCTGCATGTGCATATATCTGCGAGAGGCTGTTTGTGATGCTCTGTGGGTCTGCAGAATGTTTATGCATGCATGTTTCCCAGACGGTTTAATTAAGCCTGAACTTGACTGAATTTTGTAAAATATACAAATGATTCAACATCAATTAGAATAAACCTCCTAGCTCCTAAGCAGAATAATAATTCATTTACATCTGCAAGCTCCCATTAGATGACATCATGCATATGCAAAAGAGGTCAAAATGGAGCAAAACAGGTAATAAAATGAAGGACTGATTATTTTATCAATTTAAAAATCAATTACAATGCACAGCCCTATTCATCTCATTAGTGCATAGTTGTTGTACCTGTGGATTTCGGTGTCTTGTCCAGGTCGCCAGTGAAGATCATTTTCACTTCTCAACATGAGCTATAACATGCAAAATAATTATGACAAGATTTCCTCTGGGTGGTTTCTATGGAGAAAAGCTAAACATTTAAAAACAGCATGTTTACAATTTTGCTACTTTGACAGAGTAGTTTTTTGTGCATTTATTTACAAGTTTACACAAATATTCCCATGCCAGGTACCAATTTCACATTGGGCACCCATTGCTGTTCAGAAAAAGACTGCATAAGGTCAACTCATTTTATGTGGGCAATGACTAATATTGGTCTGGTGTGTTCAGCACGGGGATTCTATTATCAGCTGGTGATTAGAAGGTGAAATAATTTCCAAGGAAATAATTTAATGTAGTGCTGTGCAAAAGTTGTATTATTTTCTTCCCATCTTGGTTACATAATAGAATCTGCCTTTTTTGATTGGAATCTTACTCAACAAATTTTCCAAGCTTTTATTCTCTAAATTTTACTGAAAGGATGTATGTGCATAAAAATGAGGGTTAGACCTACTCTATGTTGATAAGTCTCTCTGATCTTGCCTTTTGTGCCTTTTCACAGCTGTATACATCCTACTGAGCCCTTTATTTCTCTAACTCCAGTTCTTCATGTAGTCTTCTTGCTGTTGCCATTGCTGAAGTTTTATAAAAGCTTTTAGCTGCCTTGTTCTTTGGCCTTTCTGAATCATTAAATATCTGTTCAACAGATGTATATTTGAGCATGATTCCTCTTTTCCCCGGTTTTTCTAAGTTCTATTTGTATAGCATCTTAGGCAAGTTAATGTTGTAACGTTGGGGAAAATAATCTCAACTTTAGTTTGGTTTTGGGGGCACAGTCATATTTACTCTTCCCCCCTAATAGTAGCATTCATACATCATTATATTCTCAACAAGTATGAACAGCACAGAAGGAACACTAATGGCTCAAATATAGAATCATTACAGATATAAAGTGACTGTAACTTCTTTGGAATGTAGACTTATTTTCTCAAGGGACATATTAATATAGTACACACCTGGGTCAGTTGTGGCACAGTTGATAGCATTCTTATCTCTGAATCATAGGGTTCTGGGTTTAATTCCGTCTTCAGTACATAAAATCAAGGCTGACTTGCTATTACAAGATTGAGGAAGCATTCCATCGTTGGAAGTGCTGTCTCTTACATGAGATGTTAAACCAAGATCTTGTCTCCTGTTTAGTTGGATGTAAAAAGTCCTCCATAATTCTCTTTCAAAGAACAGCAGGGGAGTATCCCCAGAATAGGTTAGCCCAATTGGCTGGATGTTTGGTTTGTGATACAGAGAGATGCCAAAAATATGGGTTAAATTCCCACACTGGTTGAGGTCACTGTAAAGGATTTGCCTTCTTAACCTCTTCCCTCATCTCAGGTGTGGTGAGTCTCAGGTTAATCCATTGACTCTATCTAATGGTCTAGCACAACTTTACCTTTACCTTTTACTAATAAGATTGTCTATGGATTCCTCCAGAAACAACGAAAAATTAATTAATTTTGTTCTGGCATCAGAGCAGGGTGTGCTGGTGAGGGCTTCTGACCTCTACAGCTACCTCACACCAGGCTGAATGGGTGTGAAAGGAGGGCCTCTTGGTGCCTTGAGCTGGGAAGAGGAATTCTCTTCCTTCCCTTACTCCATTCAATGACACCTATAATAAGGTGTGACTGAAGTGCAGTGTGAGCTTCTGCTTCCTGGTGGCATATTCCAGGGTGTTGGGGGAATTCACTACAGCTAAGGGGAACTTTCTGGCTTGCAGTAAGTGAGGCAGAGTCCAGCTGACCAGAAGCTACAACACCAGAAAGTCCCACTCGGGGAGAGAATTTCCTCATCCTTTGCCCTAATGATTCCCCAAGTTAATTGTGAGAAGCACATGATCGCATGGGATAACTCATTTCATGATGATCTTTAACATACTCAAAGCAATATTTTAAATGCAAAGTAAAAATCCTGATCCAATATGTGTAAGTATATGTACATGGTGGTTTTCAGCATTCACCAAATATACACAATTTATTGGTTAAATTGTAAGAGATCTCTTTGTCACCATGCTCTTTGCATGTTAGACCATAAGACCATAAGATATAGAATGATATATTAGGCCATTTGGCCCATCATTCAATCATGATTGACATGATTCTCAAATCCAATCTTTGACCTTCTCCCTGCAACTCTTGAAACCATGACTAATCAAGAATGTATCTCTGTCTTAAATACAGTCAGTGACTTGGCTGCCACAGTCCTCTGTGGGCAGCACGATGGCACAGCAGTTAGCACTACTGCCTCACAGTGCCAGAGACCCGGGTTCAATTCCCGCCTCAGGCAACTGTCTGTGGAGTTTGCACATTCTCCCCGTGTCTGCGTGGGTTTCCTCCAGGTGCTCCGGTTTCCTCCCACAATCCAAAAAAAATGTGCAGGTTAGGTGAATTGGCCATGCTAAATTGCCTGTAGTGTTAGGTGAAGGGGTAAATGTAGGGTTGCTCTTCGGAGGGTCGGTATGGACTGGTTGGCCGAAGGGCCTGTTTCCACGCTGTAAGTAATCTAATCTAAAAAAAAGTACCACAGATTAACCACCCTCTGGCTGAAAAAAATCCTCCTCATCTCAATTCTAAAAGGTCATCCCTTCACTCTGAGGCTGTGCCTGCAGGTCCTATGAATGGAAATATCTCCACATCCTGTCTGTCCAGGCCTCTCACTATTCTCTAAGTTTCATCCTTTTAAACTTCATGAAGTACAGACCCAGAGTCCTCAATGACTCTTCATATGACAAGCCATTTATCCCCGAGGTCATTCTTGTAAACGTTCTCTGGACCCCCTCCAAAGCCAGCACATCCTTCCTTACAAAACTGCTCACAATATTCCAAAGGCAGTCTGACCAGTGCCTTATACAGCCTCAGTAGCACATGTCTGCTCATGGATTCTCGCCCTCTTGAAATGAATGCTAACACTACATTTGCCTTCCTAACTACCAACTGAACCTACAGTCTAACCTTAAGAGATTCATGAACTGGGTTTCTCAAGTCTCTTCGTGCTTCAAATTTCTTCATTTAGAAAATAGTCTCTGCTTCTATTCTTCTGAAAAAATTGCATTCTTTCCACTTTCCCATATTGTATTCCATTTGCCACTTCTTTGCTCACTTGCCGAGGATGTCCAAGTCCTCCTGCAGCCTCCCCATTTCCTCAACACTACCTGTCCCTCCACATACCTTTGCGTCATCTGTAGAAACTTAGCAGCGATGCCACCAGTTCCTTCATGGGAATCGTGAATGTATAACATGAATAGGCCAACACTGACCCTTGCGGAACTCCACTAGTCATTGGCTGCCATCCTGAAAAAAACCCTTTTTTCCCTACTCTCTGCCTTCTGCCAGTCAGCTAATCCTCTATACCACACCAGTACTCGCTTCTAACACCATGGGCTCATATCTTATTTAGCAGCCTCCTGTGTGGCACCTTTTCAAAGGCTGCCTGGAAATCCAAATAGGTCATGTCCACTGACTCTCCTTTGTCTGGCTTGCTTGTTACCTCCTCAAAGAATTCTAACAGATTTTTCAGGCGTGACCTCTGCTTGACAAAGCCATGCTGACTCAGCCCTATTTTACCATGCACTTGCAAGTACTCCGCAATCTCATCCTAAATAATGAATTCTAAAATCTTACCAATGATCGAGGTCAGCCTAACCGCCTATAATTATCTGTTCTGTCTCCAATCCTTCTTAAACAGGGGTTTTCAATTAACCGTTTTCAAGTACTCTGGCACCCTCCTGACTCCATTGATTCCTGAAAGATCACACCAATGTCTCTATAATCTCCTCAGCTATCTCCTTCAGAACTCTGGGTGTAGTCCATCCAGTCCGAGGGATTTATCCACCTTCAGACCTTCCAGCCTTCTGAACACCTTTTCCCTTACACTCATCCCTGTCCCCTGGCTCTCTTCAAGTTCTGGTATGCTGCTGGTGTCTTCCACTATGAAAACTGCTATTTCTTTGTTCCCTGTTACGACTTCTCCAGCCTCATTTTTGCAGCAGTCCAATGTTCACTTTTGCCTCCTTTTTAGACAGCTAAAGAAGAACTCTTACTTTTTTTTAGGTTACTAGCTAACCTACATGCATATTTCATCTTCTCCCCCGCACCCCATTGAGTTTTTAGTTATCATCTGTTGGCTTTTAAAGGCTTCGCAATACTTTGGCTTTGTATTAAACATCAGCACATTGACACAAAGACTCACACAATTTATATTGTTAGACCATACTCTACATGCTTAAAACTTCTTTTGATTACTGGCGATAATTACAATAAGAAGCTTTGGCTAAGAAAAGATTGGTCTTCACATTTCTAGAAAGCTTTTGCTAGTTTTCTTTGCAGGGTTCACACTTTTAAAAAAAATGTGTCTTTAAATAGTATCTTGGGATATTAAACAGGTTAAAGCCACATTAAAGAAGACAGAGAAAGGAATTTCAGTGAAGTACCTTACGCTCATGTCCCATGGTATAATATCAAAGCCCAATTGTTGTGCTTCCTCTTGAAATGATGCAAAGCCACGTCTTGTCAGTTTTGGTATGTGTTCAGCAGCACACCAAAGGTACACTTGTGCAGTTGGGAATTGCTACTTGCATTGTGAAAACAACTATATTAGTTGCTGACAGTTTCAATTTAGCAAAATACTAACTACTCCTAACAATGGGTTGAGCTCCAAATTACATCGCTGGAACATATGGGAAGAACGAAATACAATCATTTCCAGGCTGGGATTAAAGCTTTGTGTTTCAGTAATCATTATAACTGACCCTGCAACACCTATCTTTCCAAATTGAAACAACAAACAATCTGTTCACCAACATTAACAATTCTCTTCATAATTAACACACCATAAAAATCCATGCCCAGGTGGTTCAAATAATGAGTGAATTTTGTATTTCTTTATATTCTCTATTGAAATCCAGTGGCAGAGTTTAATACTCGCACATTATCTTCAGTTGGGTACAGTGTGGTCTGTCACTCTGTAATAATCACCAGCTCTTTTTCGGCCATTGATTACCCATAATTAGGCTTTTTTTCCCTGCTATTATTCCAACTGGCCACATAGAAAGGTGTGTGATGAACAAGACTGCTTTTATGGTCAGATTGCTACCACACTCAATACAGCTCAATTTTCAGGCTATCAGCCCTAGCCTTTTGAAGTCTGAGTTAGTGCAACTCTTTTTAAAAGATCTGCTGTGCTTAAAGGCTTGAAATTGATCACGAGGTCCAAAGAGACCTTTTAAACATGTAGTGTAGTGCTTTCCCTTGAGAAATAAATAGGATCAGTAAAAGATATAAGAGTGGTTAGAGGTTGCATTAGGTGTTAATTTAACTCAGACTGTAAAATATCTCCATTTAATTAATAAACACAAGAGATGTGATACACAAAATTGGACCATGATTTATGGTTATGAGTTTAATTTACCTAAAGTAGGAAGTATCATGGAATAACTAAATTATTTGCTTAAAATATTATAATTTAGTTTATCTTCCCTAATAGAGAAATATTTATAGAAGTACCATACTGCATAACCTTATCTTATTTGTAAAAGCAATCTGTGAATACGGAGCATATTAACTAAAACAAATTGTAATGTGTCAGTGTCTTCACAGTTGACAACATAAAACAAGTGAAATAACAATACATTTCTGTATCAAACAGTTATCATCAGTTTACAGTTTGATATCTAACATTTCTTGAAATCACTGATAACATATTACAACTGAGCTTTCAGCACTGTGCTAAACAAAATCCATTAGACCTTTTAGGTTCAACCATTGATTGACGATTCTATCTACAATTTTGATTTACTGCTATATAATCCTCCAGCATGTTTCAGTGGTCATGTTGTATCAGAATACTGGCAGCATTTGTGGACAAAAAGATGCCAGAATAAGAATCAGACTTATAATGTGGTCTGGCCTATTCAAGATTGCAAACATGATTTCATAAAGACTAAAGGCCAAAACCCAAAAAAACACCTCATCTGTGGTACTGAAGACTTGCACTCCAAAATTAGTCACACCTTAGTCAAACTATTCTGATGCAACTACCACGCTGGCATTAACCTAGTAATGTGGAAAATTGCCCAAGAAAATCCAGTCCACAAAAAGAAGAACAAATCCAATCTGACCCATTCGCCTACTCTCAATCATCAGTATAATGATGGAAGGTGCTGTTCATAGCATGATCACATGGCTCTTGCACATCAATGACCTCTTCACCGATGACTAATTTGGATTCTGCCAGAGTCACCCAGCATCTTACTTCAGCCAAAACATGGACAAAACAACTGCACATAAGATGTGAGGGAAGAATGAATGACTTTTACATCGGGCAGCATTTGACTGAGCATTACATCAAGGAGATGGAGGTGAGGTAGGGGATGTGGGTGAAGAAAGAAAATAATGAACATGGAGACAGTGCTCAGAGAGAGACAGAAACAGAGAATAGACAAACTAAGAGATTGCAGATGATAAGCCGAGATAGAGATAATTGTAAGGAGGGGACCAACAAAAAGTGTAAATGGTTGAAAATAGGTGGGCTGTGCTGAGACCAACCCATACATGACAAGTTCTAGGGGGTGGGGAAGGTAACGAACAAAGAATTGTTAAACTCATGTTGAGCCCTAAAGGCTGTAAGGCGCCTAAGCAGACGATGGGATCTTCCTTCCGCTGGCGTTAAGCCTTGCTGGAGCAGGCCTAAAAGTTCAGGGTAATTATTTCAGACTGAACATAGGTGTTCCAAGTTGTCACCCAGTCTGTGTTTCATTTCTCTAATGTAAAGGAGACCACATTGTGATCAATCAATACCACAGACTAGATTGAATGATGTGCAGGTAAATCACTGCTTCACCTGGAAGCTCTGCTCGGGATGTCGGATAGTGTAGAGGGAGGAAGTAAATGGGCAGGTATTACACCTGCAAGGAAAGGAGCCGTGGAGGTGTGAGATGGTGTTGGGAATGGAGAGGGAGTGGACCTCGGTATCCTGAGGGAATGGTCCTTATAGAATGCTGTGAAGGGAAGGGAGGGGAACATGTAGCTAGTGGTGGCATCCTGCTGGAGACGGCAGAAATAGCAGCGAATGATCCTTTGACAATAGATAAGAGACAACAGGTGCAGGAGTAGGCTGTTCAGCCCTTCGAGCCAGAACCACCACTCATTATGATCATGGCTGATCATCCACAATCAGTATTCTGTTCCTGCCTTATCCCCATAACCCATGATTCCAGTATCTTTAAGAGCTCTATCCATCTCTTTCTTGAAAGTATCCAGAGACTTTGCCTCCACTGCCTTCTGGGCAGAGCATTCCATACGTCCACCACTCTCTGGGTGAAGAGGTTTCTCCCCAAATCATTTGGATGTGAATGCTGGTGGAATGGAGAGTGAGGACTGAAACACCTGTCTCATTGTTGTTTGCGGGAAGAGAAGGTGTGAGAGCAGAAATGCTGGAAATGGGTTAGACATGGCTCAAGGAAAGGGAGTCCTCAGTTAAAGAAGAAGATGACAATTTTTGAGGCCTCCATGTGGAGAGTAGTGTTATTGGAATAATGTCACAGAAACGGAGAAGCTGGGAGAATGGAATGGAGTCTTTACAGGGAGTAGGGTGTCAGAATGTATAGTCCAGGTAACTGTGGGAATTAATGGATTTGTAGTGGCTATCAGTGACCAGCCTCTCCCCAAAAATGGAAACTGAAATATTGAGGCAGGAAATGGAGGAGTCAGAGACAGACCAGGTGTAGCATGGAAATTGGAAGAAAAGTTGATATATTTTTCCAACTCCAGGAGAAGCACTGATTATGTTATCAATATACCAGAGAAAGAGTTGTGCAGAGGGATTGGGTACAAATGGAACAAGGAATGTTCCAAGTTTGGGAGAAGATTTGTAGCTCGGGTGCTTGTTGTTGTGGTTCTGTTCGCCGACGTTTGTGTTGCAGACGTTTCGTCCCCTGTCTAGGTGACATCCCCAGTGCTTGGGAGCCTCCTGTGAAGCACTTCTGTGATGTTTCCTCTGGCATTTATAGTGATTTGTATCTGCCGCTTCCGGTTGTCAGTTCCAGCTGTCCGCTGCAGTGGCCGGTATATTGGGTCCAGGTCGATGTGCTTGTTGATTGATTAGATTAGATTAGATTAGATTAGATTAGATTAGATTA
>NC_057731.1:30296206-30376604 GCF_004010195.1 Chiloscyllium plagiosum | reverse complement strand
ACACGGGGAGAACGTGCAAACTCCACACAGTCAGTCGCCTGAGGCGGGAATTGACCTCGGGTCTCTGGCGCTGTGAGGCAGCAGTGCTAACCACTGTGCCACCGTACCGCCCACAAATCAGTGGAGGAGTGCCATGTCTCTAGGAATTCCCTGGCTGTTCTCTGTTTGGCTTGTTTGATAATAGTAGTGTTGTCCCAGTTGAACTCATGTTGCTTGTCACCTGAGTGTGTGGCTACTAAGGATAGCTGGTCATGTTGTTTCGTGACTAGTTGGTACTCATAGATGTGGATCGTTAGCTGTCTTCCTGTTTGTCCTATGTAGTGTTTTGTGCAGTCCTTACATAGGATTTTGTACACTACATTGGTTTTGCTCTTGTTGGGTATCGGGTCCTTCGTCCTGGTGAGTAGAGATAGAGAACACACACCGGATCATCAACGCCACACTCACAGGAATCCAATTCACTAGAGAGGAAGAAAAGTACAACCAAATCCCATTCCTAGAAGTGATGGTACAGAGAACACCGAACAGAGAATTCACCACAAAGGTATACAGGAAAGCCACACACACAGACCAAGTCCTAAACTACAAAAGCAACTACCCCAACACACACAAAAGGAGTTGCATCAAGACACTGTTCAAAAGGGCCACAACACACTGCAGTACACTGGAACTTCAAAAAGAGGAAGAAGAACACCTATACAATGTATTCGCCAAAAACGGATACCCCCGCAATTTCATCAACAGATACCTAAGGGAAAGACAACGAATGAGGACATGCCACAACCCAAAGGACTAGCCACACTACCAAACAACAAGAACATTTCTGAACTGACAGCCAGACTACTGCGACCACTAGGACTTATAACAGCACACAAACCAACAGCCACTCTCAGACAACAACTCACCAGAACGAAGGACCCGATACCCAGCATGAGCAAAACCAATGTAGTGTACAAAATCCCATGCGAGGACTGCACAAAACACTACATAGGACAAACAAGAAGACAGCTAACGATCCACATCCATGAATACCAACTAGCCACGAAACGACATGACCAGCTATCCTTAGTAGCCACACACTCAGGTGACAAGCAACATGAGTTCGACTGGGACAACACTACTTTTATCAGACAAGCCAAACAGAGAACAGCCAGGGAATTCCTAGAGGCATGGCACTCATCCACTGATACAATCAACAAACACATCGACCTGGACCCAATATACCGACCACTGCAGCGGACAGCTGGAACTGACAACCGGAAGCGGCAGGTACAAATCACTATAAATGCTGGAGGAAACATCACCGAAGCACTTCACAGGAGGGTCCCAAGGACTGAGGATGTCACCTAGACAGGGGACGAAACGTCTGCAACACAAATTCCCAGCTCGGCGAACAGAACCACAACAAGGAATGTTCCACGTAACCCACAAAGAGACCAACATAACTGTCTGCTATAGCCACATTTTGATCTGTAAAAAGTGAGAGAAGTCAAAGGAATTAAAGCCAACTAATTTTCAACCTTCTTGTTAACACCCTCTTAGTAGTTATCTCAGTCTCAGCTTATCATTTGCAATTTCTTTATTTGCCTGTCCCTTTTCTTTCTCTCTCTCTCTCTCTCCATCACTCTGAGGACCATCTCCATGTATTCTATTCATCTTCCTACTTGCCCCCTGCCCCCAATCCCACTCCCATTATCAATATTTCTTTTTCATAGAACCCCTACAGTGTGGAAACAGGTCATTTGGCCCAACAAGTCCACACTAACCTTCCAAAGAGTACCCCACCCTGACCCATTCCCCTACCATATTACTTTACATTTAATCCTGTCTAATGCATCTAGCCGACACATCCCTGAACACGATGGAAAAATTAGTATAGCCAATTCACCTAACCTGCACAATGTTTTGACTGTGGGAAGAAACCAGAGCACCCAGAGGAAACTCACGCAGACATGGGGAGAATGTGCAAACTCTACATAGACAGTTGCCTGATGCTGGAATTGAAACCAGGTCCCTGGTGCTGTGAGACAGCAGTGCTAACAACTGAGCCACCCAACGTCCTTCCCCAACTATTTTCAGTTCTGATGAAGGGTCAACTGAACTCGAAATGTTAACTCTGCTTCTCTCCCCAGAGAGGCTGCCAAACTTCACAAGTTTCTCCTACACTTGCTGCTTTTTTTTAGGCATAGAAATACAGTGGTAAGAAGAGCAGGTCAGAGGTTTGGAACTCTGTAGCAAGTAACTCACCAAAGCCTATCCATTATCTGCAAAGCACAAGCCAGGAGTGTGTTGGAATACTAGCTCCTTGTCTGGATGAATGTTGCTCCAACAACACTCAAGAAACTTAACCCTATTCTGGGCAAAGCAGCCAGTTTGATCAGCATTCAACGATCAACTTAAATATTCAGTCCCTCTACCACCAATACACAGTAGCAGCAGTGTCTACCTTGTACAAGCTGCACTTTAGTGACTCACCAAATCTCCATCAACAGCCTCTTCCAAACCAACAATCTTTAACATCCAGAAGGACAAGGGGAGCAGAAACATAGGCACACTATCACTCGCAAGTTCTCCTCCAAGCCACTCACCATCTTGAAAGACAAATATGGGCAGAATTGTCCAAGACCATGAGCAATGTGGGCTTCTAAGAAATTTGGGAGAATCATGGCAAATGTTGAATGAGGCTTTCTTGACAGTTGGAAGATGCAACTTGTTGGTCTCAACAAGTCCCAGATATCAGGATGAGGTTTTTGCTAGTAAGCAGTAAGAAGCTTATTAACAGAGACTATCATTCATTATCACCCTCGCTATTACTTAATCACATCTCTTCTATTCTGTCACCCACCACATAGAAACTAGATTTTGTGAATACCGACATAAAAACCTAAGCAGGTAGCTGTCAACTCCAACTCACTGCTTGCTCCTCCAGATCTCCATCTTAGATATCCATCACCAATATCTCAGCACACTCTTCCTGGGCAGCAACTGCATGCACCACATATCCCTGGAAGTTGTCATAGGATTATTATTGGGCTCACTGCTCTGTTTATGACACATCTCTGATCTACTTATGATTTATCACTTTAATGTTGCACTTTGGGTCACACTGGTACCTACCAATGCAAAGGAACAGACACCCAGCTCATGAGGTAAAGCAGGCTTACTACCAGAGCAGCTCGCTCACTCCCTTAGCACTCACTCAGGTTGAGTTTACCTCAATGCATCCTTGCCTTTTTGTGCTTTGGCCCCTCAGCCAGATCTTAAAGGCATATTGTGGTTTTGTCTTGTCTTGTTTTTTTTGGTGCAGACACAAAGCCAGGCAGCTTTGTTGTGGTTGTTAGCAGTCATCTGTCAAGGCAGCAACTGACATGTTGCTGAATGACATATTGCTACATTGATGTCACACCTACACCATGTGCTGCACGTCATTAAATCAAATGGCCATGTTTCAAAATGAAAGGGGCTAGTACTCAATCCAGTAAAGGGAGACACCATTTAGGCAGGAGATCCAAGCACAGTAAGTGAAGGGCTTGGGTCTGGTCTGTTGAATATTTATTGCAGACAGAAACTATCTTTGTGGAAATGAGGATCCAAATGTTGGGCATCACATCAGCCATCTTGGTTCTTTTTGCCCTATTGGGTACTATTTTATCTTTGAATGAGAGTATGGCTTTGAATGAAATCAAATTGGATGGTAAAGCTGTTAGTGCTGGTGCAGGTGAGATGTCCCAAGTGAGTGAGTAGGCAGACGCAAAGTATGCAGAGTTAGTAGTGTGGATGGATGGGGTTGGTTAGGGTGAGTGAGGGAAGATGTTGTATGTGATATTGAGAGCGGGAGAGTATGAACCTGGAGGTGGGTGCTGTGGCAGTGATTAGATTCCCTACAGGGTGGAAACAGGCCTTTCCGCTCAACAAGTCCATACCGACCCTTTGAAGAGTAACCCACCCAGACTCGTTTCCCTCTGACTAATGCACCTATCACTATGGACAATTTAACATGGCCAATTCACCTGACCTGCACATCTTTGGACTGTGGGAGGAAATGGGAGCACCCGGAGGAAACTCACGCAGACACAGGGAGAATATGCAAACTTCACACAGACAGTTGCCCGAGGCTGGAATTGAACCTTGGTCCCTGATGCTCTGAGGCAGCAGTGCTAACCACTGAGCCACCGTGCTGCCCCATAGCAGAGAGAAGATGGTGGTACTTTACCTGGAGCTTGGTCATTGATCTTCTTCTTATTTGACCACAAGACATAAGAACCAGGAACAGAAGTAGGCTGTTTGGTCCCTTGAGCCTGTACTGCCATTCAATGGGATCAATATTGATCGGACATTTCTCAAGCCTATATTCCTGCCCTTTCAATGTTGGCTGTTCTTCCAGGAAGTTGAAACTGCACTGACCTGAATACTAACCTTAGACCAAGCTGATATACCCTGTTTCTGAGGGAGAGAGAATGTCCTTGGTCTGCAACACCTTCTTCACCAGGACCCTTTCCTAAAGTGGGGCACACATTTCCCCCTAACTGTCATGAATGGGGCAAATGGCATGAACTGCGCAGGGCAGTTCCAAACTGATGATGTTTAACTGGCTGCACAATGGTAGCAAGGCCACCAAGGATCCTGGAATATCCTGACAGTGGTGAATATTTCCACCTATGGTGAGTGGG
This sequence comes from Chiloscyllium plagiosum, assembly GCF_004010195.1. Classification (NCBI taxonomy): domain Eukaryota; kingdom Metazoa; phylum Chordata; class Chondrichthyes; order Orectolobiformes; family Hemiscylliidae; genus Chiloscyllium; species Chiloscyllium plagiosum. Next base: position 30,371,934 of record NC_057731.1, on the reverse strand, counting down.
AGAATCGGGTTAGCATAGAATGAGAAGAGCACCAGAGGGGCATGAAACCTGTTTAATGGGGTATGTCTGGGATGATTGTGTAAGAATACTTGCTGAGCCTCATAGAAAGAAACCATCTGTGAATCTTGTTGGAAGTAAAATTCAGCAAAAACTTTGGAAAATTCTGCCTTATATTGCTATTCCTTCATTATTGATTGGGTAAGAACTGCCTTTCTTACAGCATTGTAGGTGTACCTACAATAGCTGGACCATCACAGTTTAGAAGGTGGCTCATCATCACCAGGGCCCTTAAGGATGAGTAACAAATTCTAGCCCTGCCAGTGATGTTCGTGTGCCATAAAAGAATAAAAAAAGGCTCGCTTGATTTTATATTCATTTATTAAGATAATGTGCTGATGGTACTCTATTAAAGGATAACACCACATCACATTGTAATAGAAAATGATTAATATTTTTATAATGAATAGTACTTATAATGCAGGAATCTCAATGTAAAAAACAAAATAATTGATTAAGGGGAGGATATTCTAAGATATTTAATATTTTAATAGTTAATATTTTAATCATTTTCCGACAGCATTGGAAGGTTGACTCACCTCAATCATGAAAATATATATCCTGGATTAAAAGACTAAATCAAATAATCACAAAGGCTAAATCTAATGGAATTTTTTTTGACGTACACATTTGTTTATGATACTTTAAGGATTAGCAATTGCCAGCTGGTAGAATGGAACCTGTTTCAAACAGAATGAACTGAAAGCAACCTACCTTCATTAATGTGATCCAGGTAGTAACTCTTATGATGAGAAAGGAAGGCAGCAGATATTGCGCACTATTGCTGTCAGTATATTAAACTTAAGACCAGGAAGGGGATGCTAGAAGTGTTGGCCAGGCTACAGTTGGAATATTGTGTGCAGTTCTAGAATACATGTTCTTGGACGGATGTGATTGTGCTGGAGAGGATGCAGAGGAGATGTTGTCTTGGCTGGAGAGTTTCAATTATAAAGAGAGATCAGATAGATTGGGGTGTTTTCCGAGGAGCAGAGGAGAGTAAGAATGGGACACAACAGATGTATAACTGAGGAGCAGAAGCAGGGCAGACAGGAAGGAACGTTTCCCTCAGTGGCAGGATCAATGACTGATGGCATAGATTCAAGATGAAGGCAGGACAGTAGAGAATGGGGCAAATGGCATGAACTGCGCAATGTTTTTTAACCAGAGGGTAGTTGGAATCTACAACTCTCTGCCTGTCGAGGTGGTAGAGGCAAAAACTCCCATAACATTTAAAAAGGATTTAGATATAAAATTTGTAATGCATAGGCACCAAGGCTACGGGCTAAGTGTTGGAAAAAGGGATTAGAAAAGTTAGTTGGTTGTTTTTGACTGAAGCAGTCTTGATGGGCTGAAGGAATTTTTTTTCTGTGCAATAAGCCCCTATGACTATGATCTAATTGTGTGCACATACTGGGCTGGATTTAATCCGACAATCTTGTCATTTGCCGGAGGCTCCAGAAGTCATTAGGGATTGGCCTCGTATGACTATTAGCTAATCCTAATTATGTGGTGGGCAGTCATTCATGGTGTCATTGGCTTGATGCCAGATGATATGTGGAGGATAGCACTGACATTGTTCCATATTGTTCCATGGCTATGGAGGAGATGATGCCATGTTTCAAAGGTGACCGGTCTAGGATTGGAGTTGGAAATCATGTTGCAGGCTTTTTAAGAAAACTGTACAGTTTAAATTTCCAGCATCTGAACCTGTGTTAGTCCACCACTACAACCCAGAGAGAAGATTCTTCTACTGTCACACGAGATCAATGGACAGCGTCAAGAGGTTCAACTGAAGTCTGAAAGATCACAGTTTAACCAATACGTTGCTCCATAGTTTAAAATGGCGGAACTATGGCATCTCAGATTGGCCTGTTCCATTGTCTTTGTGCTGCCCCCTGTTGCTGATACTGGTTAGCTTGGTTTGTGTGTAGTATTGTGCTATTCTGCAACGGCATCCCCTGCAGAGTTTGAGGATAACAAGAACAGGGTAGATGATTCCTGTGTTACCACTATCTCTCCCTTTCCTTGCAGGTACCTTTTGTATATTCCTTGCTTAGGGACTCAGATGTGTGCTGTCACTTTTCAGGATGGCCCCTCTGCTCCACTGTTGTGAAATTTTATTTCTGGCTTCTTATTTTCTTGCCTGTGCAATAAGCCCCTATGACTCTGTCCCCGAGTGTCAACTCACCACATTTTTACAGACAGTAAATATTTCCAGATCAACACAATGCTCTGTGACTTAGTCTGCTGGAAGGCTGAAGGATTCTCACAATGAGTCAAAGACACCCCATGCAAGCCACCAGCATTCGCTGGGCAAGGTTTCTGAAGGCATGAGAGACACATGGGTTCCATGAAATTGGACAAGCAGAAATGAATTGTGTCAAATTGCATCTCACTGATAATAAAGTGGAACATGAAGTTTACCTATAAGCTTCCCATTTTGTTACATTGGGAGACTGATGTGTGACTCCTGTGCAATTCTCCATAGTCACTGCCATCTTACAGTGGGCTACACAAAATACAGTCTGTGGTTTATAAATAGCTTGGAAAAAGAGAACAGAGGATGACATAAACAACATTTTGTCATTAATGCTTGAATATTAAAGAAAAAAGCGCTTGCATTCATTTAATGCCTTTCACAATCTTAACACTTTATAGACAAAGAAGTTCTTTTGAAGACTAGTCACGGTTGTAATGTAGGAAATACAGCAAACAATTTGTACACAGTAACCTCCTACAAAACGGTGGCACGGTGGATCAGCGGTGCCTCACAGTACCAAGGTCCCAGGTTCGATTCCAGCCTTGGGCGACTGTTTGCGTGGAGTTTGCACATTCTCCCCGTGTCTGCGTGAGTTTCCTCCGGGTGCTCCGGTTTCCTCTCAGTGCAAAGATGTGCAGGTCAGGTGAATTGGCCATGGTAAATTATCTGTAGTGATAGGTGCATTAGTCAGAGGGAAATGGGACTGGGTGTGTTACTCTCCAGAGGGTCAGGGTGGACTGGTTGGGTGGAAGGGCCTGTTTCCATACTGTAGGGAATCTAATCTAAAACGTTTGACCAGACTATCTCCTTTCAGTGTTGACAGAAGAATAATTGTTGGGAGACACCTCTGATAATCATAGATCAGTACCATGCAATCTTTTACAGTTACCTGCGAGAGGAGACATTGCACCTCAGTTTAATATTTCATCTGAAAGCAATAAAAATGATTTGGAGTCAAATTCATCAGCACCTTAGCAGAGATTAGAGATCACAATTAAAAAGGGAAATCTAATGAGCTGAAGCATATTTCACTGTAGCTGTGAATATTAATAAATAGTCTGATAAAGAACTTCACAATTATAACAGATTGTGATGATATCTATGTTCCTTGTTCCACTTGGCAGATATTTTGGATTGAAGTAAAGCAATGGGGCATACTGGGCGTGTAAAAGCATCAATGTGCTCAAATGGGTGGACATACATATCAGGTACAGCGCAGTCACATCGGTTTAAGACTTTCCTCAAATAAGGATCTTCCTTTGTAATTGGGGTAGGGATACAAGTGCAAGACATGTCTGAGTAACCTACATTTGTGAGTCTAGTTGGCAAACTGAGAACTTTTTGATTGCTGTTTCTGAACAAAAGCCAAAGATATGGGCCTGAAGATCAGTAAGAAAGGGCAAGATAATCATGACCTTTTCTGGCCTTCATTATCTTGCTGACAGCAACCATGACCATTTGTGTGACCATTTAATGAACATCCAAAAAGCCAAATATCAATTTCTTTCAACATTCTTAAAAATGGATGCTTACTGACCTGCAAGACTAGAGGGATTAAATATGCTAGTCTGCATTATTTCTATGGTTTCTTGAACTTGCTAAGTATGTTTCCAATGTGCATTAGAGAGGAATATTGGGCTGATATGTTAATAAAGTCAAAATCTAAATCTATGTACTCAAGTACAAAAGTACAGGAGCACAGTGAAAAGTTTTCAATGTCATCACATCCAGTGCCATCATAATTAATGATAGAACATAACCATTGGTGAGTGTAACAAGGAGGTGTGAATTTGAGATAATCATAAAAGAATTTAGGAGAGATTAAGAAATATTGAGGGTAACCCCCTGGAATTCTCTGCTACAACCGGTTGTTGAAACATTTTAAAATTAATTTTGAGTGATTAAATGGTTGTTTCAACACATGAGTATTAAAAGACATGAGAATTAACCAGGAATTAAATGTTGGTCATGTCGAAAAAAATTACTTCTACAGACTTGATGAGGTCAATAGCATGTTTCTATGCTGTGATATGCTGTGAACTCATGACAGAGATTTTTATTGTGCTGTTTTACACTGATGTGAATTTTTTTATGATGTAGCTTCCATCAAATTTGATATGCGAGAAAGAATGCACATGTAGATTTAAAACAGTTTTGACAAATACTTCTTCAATTCGCATGCTTTACAAAATGGTTAAACTGTATCATAAATAGTTTGTTTTACACGAGTGTGAGGCCTACTCCTCTGTACAGTGAGAAAAGTTTCAATATTAATTCTATCAAGAACATTCATATGGCTCGAACTTGTGTTCCTGCGTTTTGCAATGATTTGAAATAAAACACACTGATATTTGGGAAAGTGAATTTATTATAATCTGCTGTGGAGTTTAACGCAGATGAGATCATATTTTGTGAGAAACAGCTGCACCTCTATCATTTAGTTACAGTTTTCATTAATTTACATTTATTCTTAATGGGAACTTCGAATGCCGCCTCATTGCTTTATCAAAAATAAGGGGCACTATTCGGAAAATTGTTTCAGACTGCCTGTGCATCTAATTAGAGACAGCTCAATTGTTCATTCAATATGTTTGTCTCCTGCCTGCCTATTCTGAACAATAATGCATCAGTATCTTGGCACTATATTCTCTATTCAGGTCATCATTACTCTTACAATATATTATTATTGATAGCTTTCCCCTTAAGCCTGTCTCTTTATTAGTAGATTGTGACAGATGAAGGCTACCCTTTGCTATGTTTTATGGCATTTTCCAGCAATAATGCCAGGAGCATTCTAACCGCTGGTGTTGCATATTTATTGATCGCCATATTCCCCAATAATCTGATGTGTGTCACATTTGACAACATTATGAGGAGAGGTCAGCTATAAGGGGCTAATGAAACTGCTACAAAGATGGATGTTGTTTTGTACAGCATTAACCTTGCAAATAGCTGTCAGTAACATGCTTCAGTAAGGCCATTCTGCTTGAGCTGCCCCAACTCTGTCAATGTTGACATTAACATTAAACAGAACCTGAAGCCATTTAATTCAGGATTCATCTACAATAAAAATGTGGTCTATATGGCATCATTCCAAACCAAAATCTTATTAACTGCATATATTGCTTGTGGCAAAATATGAGAAATTTCAAAATTGCTTTGGCCATCCTAAATATATAAAGGTTTTGGTAATGATGATGTAAAGTTGAATGTGAAATAGTTGAATGCTGAAGCATTAGGGTATGGACGGATTGCTGCTTGGTTTAATCTCTTATTGTTATTTAATAATTTAAAAATGTTACATTATGCCACATCAGGTACACCTGCCCTAGAGTGCATTATTGCAAGTAAAAAGGTTGTGCTTTCACATCTCAAGGCAGTGAACCACTCAAAATAACCTGATTTAGTTGAGTAAGTTTTGTCAGTATTTGGGCTGACCAGTAGATGGAGCAATATTTAAAAGCATATTCGTTAATGTTGGGGTTCAAAACTCGTGGTTTGGAAATTCATCCTCCCAAATATAGCTGACTGAAGTTATACTGCGAATTACTCTGGGACAATATTTTCTCTCCTCCTCAAAGCTTTTGTAAAATAAAGTAAGTACTGATTTAAATAATTGATTGAGGTTTTGAGGAATATACCCACATATCAGGAATCAAATAAGCTGGGGAGACATGGTGGCTCAGTGGTTAGCAGTGTTACCTTGCAGCATCAGGAACGTGGGTTTGACTCCACCCTTGGGTGACTGTTCGTGTGGAGTATGCACATTCCCCTGTGTCTGTGTGGTTTCCTCTCACAGTCCAAAGATGTGCAGGTTAGGTGGATTGACTGTACTAAATTGCCCATTTATGGATTAGCAATGGGAATTTCAGGGTTGGAGGGAGGCTCTGGGGAGATGCTCTTTGGAGGGTTGGTGTGGACTTGATGGGCTGAATGTCCTTCTTCCACACTGTAAGGATTCTCTTCCTGAATTCTTACTTGACGATAAACCCTACCTATGATGCCATGTGCACATAATATTTGTGTTTGAACATATCAGAGGTAATCCATCTATGAGTTTTCAGTCACAGTTGTCTTTGCAGGGGAAGGCTATAAACATATCTCAGACAGTCCCACCAGAGATGTAAAGGAAAAAAAATCTGATTTTGCATGCTAGCACCTGGTGATGAAAATTGGCCCTTGATGGATTGATATTGGGTGATTTTGATGGTAGATGAATAACTTATGAAACCTGTAAAGGGGTAGGGGAAAGGAATTAAATTAAAAGCAGGTTGTAAATGAATAAATTAAGTTTCAAAATATATGCAGATTTTCTAAATTGAAGGAATAAAGACCTACATCAGCTAATTAAATTATTAAAAGACTTCCAGGTATCACATTGTTCTAGTATGTGGTCAAGAATGTGGTGCTGGAAAAGCACAGCTGGTCAGGCAGCATACATCATGGGTATGATCCTTTGATTAATAATGCCAAATAAAATAGTACACTTCCACCGAGTTATGTTCTACTCTCACAGGGATGGCATCTAACAGCATGAATAATCTCAGTGTGTCTATGCTGCACATTCAGTGCACCCATTTTATTAGGTAACTATAATTTTTGACAAACATTAGCTGAAATTATAGTAGTAAAGGAGGGGAAACCATAATGAGATCCACCCTCTATGTAATTGTTGATATGATTTAGCCGTAAAATATTTGCATCTGGTGAAATTGAGTTATTTTAATATCCATGATTCCAATTAAAAGATATGTTGGATGCTAATCTGATTCCAACTCTGTCCTTGTATGCTTTTTATCTAGTCGCATACCTGGACCTGCCTTGCATTTTTAGCACAGCCAACCATTCTCTCCAACTCTCAGCTCTCATTATCACTTATGTAGCTTATCTTCGGTGCTAGCTTTCTATCAATAATCCCTTGTTTGTCTAACCCCTTCACATCTCTTTCTCTCTGAGGTCCATTTCCATCTAGCTGCTCAGTACTGTTCACCAACGTGCCCTCATCACTACCATATCACCTTCAGCATAAGTTCCACCTTTTCCTAACTGCTATCAGTTGTGATGAAGAGTCACCAGACTTGAACATTAATTCTGCTTTCTTCCAGAACTGTTGAGTTTTGCTGGAAATTTCTGTGTTTGTTTCAGATCTCCAGCATATGCAGTTCTTTGTTTTGTTTTATCTTATTATAGATGGTAATGATATGCTTGCTTATAACAGAACTAGTTTTAACATTCTTTATTGCAATGCATCACAACAATGACTGTGTGCTGAACAGGCTTTGGTTCAAACAATTATTGGAAATATGTTATTTCAGAAGCTAATTAATGCAAATAACATTTAGAATAGTAAGGCTTTATCATGGAGGAAAACAAAATAAATGATGTCACAGGGAAAGTATGGATACATAATGTCAACTTGCTGAGTGATGCATCTTCTATCTTTGAGAATGAGGCCCCACTAAGAGTCTGAAATCCAGTCGATTGACTCTTACCATTAACATTTTCAGTAGCTAACACTCCTGCCTTCAAGTCAGAAAACTGTGACTTCAAGCCTTACTCCAAGATTTGTTCACATCACTCTAAAATGGTTCAAAATAGACAGTGGTGTAGAAATTCAGTAGGTATGGCAGTATTTGTAGAGAGAGAAACAGAGTTAATGTGTCTAGTCCAATATGACTCTTCATCTTCTGCCCTGAAGAGACTTATCAGACTTGAAATTTTATTTCATTAATCCTTCTCTTTGCTCAGGCAATGACCTACAATCTTTCAAAGTTGTCAATATCAGCCTTTATGGAAAAGCCTAACCCTGCTCCTGCCATTCCCTTCAACTGTTGCCCTCCCCCTAACCCACCCTTCCACTCTAAAGTCTTTGAATCATCTAATTCGATTATTTTGGTATACTTTACTCATGACACCAACGTCTCTAGGTTATAGTCACTAACAATATCCTCAGTGACAACAGTTGCAGGACAGTACCATTCCTTATGTTTATTGACTTCTCAATATCATTCAACACCATCAGTCATTCCTTCGCACCCCCCTCCCCAATCCATTGTACATATCTATTAGATTCCCTTTGCTTGGTTCCACTCCTAACTACATTAAAGCAATCAAAGCATCTCCAATAATAGCTTCTTTTCAGATTCCTACATGCTCTCATCTGTAGTTCTCCATTGAGATATTTATCCGCTGTTCCTCAATAATATAACTCTTTGGACACAGGATCAGCTTCCATACATAGCTGATAGAAAATGTTGAGTACTTCCTTTTTAAAAAATCTCACCAAGTCACTTGTGTTTCTAATGAAAGGAATGATTAACAAGCATTGCCCATGAGGGAACAATAACAAAATAAGGAGGGTAGGAAGAGAGGGAGGGAACTAATTTAAAATGGAACATTTCCTTTATAGTATTTTCTATTCCTTTATATCCACCGATGTGCTATTGTTGCATGTTATTAAATCAGGGATTATGCAGTATTTCTTTGAATTGAAAGCTACAGAAGTTGAAATCATTGCTTTTGTTGATTCCAAAAATGTCTGTCCCTTCTACTGGGATTCATATGAGGTAGAACACCTTCAGCAAAACTGAATGGTCACAATATACATGTGCTGAGCTGAGAATTATAAATTAACTCAATGGGGGGGGGGGGGGGGATTCTTTTTTTTAACAATTGGAGACAACTGTTGATTTATTGATAATTAAGTGGTTATAATACCTGTCTGTGATCTCTTTTGTCAATATCTCAATATTTATTTGCACAAGATTAAGATATGTAACGTGTTCGATAGTTCAATAAGCTATATGATTGACAATTGTAAGAACATTAATTTTTTGCTTAAGAAAAAAGAGTTGAGATTTGTGAGTTGGCATGGGAGCTAAAAGAGGCAGTGTGGCAATTGGGTATTGAGGGAGTGTGAAGGGTAAGGGCTAGAAAGTCCACACTTTTGATATAAATAAGCCAAAGTCCTTAGGGAACCAAGTGGACTTTCTGACTAACATTGGCACTCATTGTCCCTGTGGCTACCTATACTTGCAAAGAGCAAGGATTAAATGATCATTTCCACCTTGGTAATTTGTAACTAGTGTAGCGTAACAGTGATCATTGCTGATGGTTTAACTACTTACAATCTATATTAATGACTTGAATGAAAAGACCAAATGTATCACAGTTAAATTTGCCAATGACAGCAGGATGGTGAGAGAGCATGCTTGAAGGTTTAGATAAGTTAAATGCGTGGGCAAAAATGGTAAATGGGATATAATGTGGGAAATGTGAACTTGTTCACTTTCTAATAAAGAATAGAAATGCAGTATACGATTTAAATGGAGAGAAGTTTCAGAACTTGGTGTAACAGAGAGATCTGACTGTCCTGGTATATGAATCACAGAAGGTTAGTATGCAGGTGCAACAAGTAATTGGGAAGGCAATGGAATGTTGGCATTCCAATGGGAATGCAATATAAAAGAAAAGGAGAATAGAATATTAATGTAAACTCATAAAAACAAAACAGTGACCACAACAGCTTCTGTAGGTTTGTAAAAAGGAAATATTTAGTTCAGTCAAAGGTGGGTCCATTCGAAGCAGATTTAGAAGAATTTATGTTAAGGAATAGAGAAATAGCAGGAAAGATAAATTATTACTTTGGGGTGGAACCTTCCCAACAACTGAACAATGGTTGCATTGGCAAGAAAGTTGGGAAAAGTGGGATGATATTGGTATCAAGGAGAATCACAAGGTCAAGAGCAAAAGATCCCATTCTCCAACCCAGTGTAGAACATCAGGATGAGAATCTTACTGTGAGTAGTGGGAGGTGTATTTTCACCAACTTGTATGGTTTAGCATATCATTATTAATTATTAATTTATCTCACCTCATTCATATGCAGTTTCCAAATCTCCCACCCACCAGATAGAAAATAGATGACAGCAATTCCCTATATTAGAGTCAGAGCAATTACCTTGTGACTTCAATTTCCTGCATGCTTCGCCAGCCCTCCATCTTGGACACCAGTCACCAATATCTCAGGGCATGCTCCATGTACAGTGATGCCAATAGCCCCCCCCGTCCGCAGATACTGGCTAATTGCATCCTCATGGCAAATCTCTAATTCACTTATCATACAGTTCTGCACTTCAGTGCTACAACTTGGATTGCGCTGGCACCCTTCATTGCAATGCTGCAGACAGGACATTTTATATGGCAGCATCCATGGAGAGAGACCAGTTCTGAAGAAGAAACATAACGGACACGAAATGTTAACTCTATTCCTCGATCCACAGATCTGCTGGGTTTCTGCAGCATGTTCTGTTTTAATTTACAAATGTGATGATATATTTACAATCAAGTTTAACCTATGCCACCTGCACCCTCTTCCTTTCCTTCCCACTATGTCTCAGTGGAGGAGAAAGTGAGGACTGCAGATGCTGGAGATCAGAGCTGAAAATGTGTTGCTGGAAAAGCGCAGCAGGTCAGGCAGCATCCAAGGAACAGGAGAATCGACGTTTCGGGCATAAGCCCTTCTTCAGGAATGAGGAAAGTGTGTCCAGCAGGCTAAGATAAAAGGTAGGGAGGAGGGACTTGGGGGAGGGGCTTTGGAAATGATATCCTTGGTGCTGGGGTCTGTTTGGAGGTGGCGGAAATGACGGCGGATGATGGGCTGTACATGGAGATTGGTGGGGTGGTAGGTGAGGACGAGTGGGGTTCTGTCCTGGTGGCGGTTGGAGGGGCGGGGTTCTAGGGCGGAGGAGCGGGAAGTGGAAGAGATGCAGTGGGAGCATCGTCGACCACGTCAGCGCATCATCCGCCGTCATTTCCGCTACCTCCAAACGGACCCCACCACCCAGGATATATTTCCCTCCCCTCCCCTATCAGCATTCCGTAAAGACCACTCCCTCCGTGACTCCCTCGTCAGGTCCACACCCCCCACCAACCCAACCTCCACTCCCGGCACCTTCCCCTGCAACCGCAAGAAATGCAAAACTTGCGCCCACACCTCCCCCCTTACTTCCCTCCAAGGCCCCAAGGGATACTTGCATATCCGCCACAAATTCACCTGCACCTCCACACACATCATCTATTGCATCCACTGCACCCGATGTGGCCTCCTCTATATTGGGGAGACAGGCCGCCTACTTGCGGAACGTTTCAGAGAACACCTCTGGGACACCCGCACCAACCAACCCAACCACCTCATTCCCATTCCCTCCTATTTGTCTCTCAGCCCCCTTTCTCCCCTGCCTCACATTCCTGTTGAAGGGCTGAAATGTTGACTGTCTTTCTCCTTGGATGCTGCCTGACCGGCTGTGATTTTCCAGCACCACACTTTTCAACTCTGACCTCCAGCATCTGCAGTGTGCTCACTTTGTCCTGTGTCTATATCCAGCAGACACTGAGTGAGCTGTACACAGCTCCCAATGGCAACAGCCGATCTGCCCGTGGAGACAGCCAGACATTATCTGTCAGAAGCAGCATAGTCCAAACAGCATTAGCAGCGTCCTCCAATCTTCGAGTCAGTTTACCTAGTCCCTCTGACAAACCTGACTGCTCCTGTTGCATCTGCTTGTGAACTCTGTGAAGTTCTGAAATGCTAACACCATGGGGTCCCTGGGGCTGAGTAGATGCCTGGTCTCTGGCTTTTCTCTGAAGGCCAGTGATGTGGGACATTTCTTCCTTGACCTGCTGTGAAGATGTGGCAGGGAAGTGCTCACTAGAATGTGGTCACACTTTAATCTGGTGGAAATACCCATCGGGTGTCAGGTTTTGAGCTGGTCAAGGGTGCAGGAGGCAGCTGAGGGACCTATGGTTTTTTTCCTCAGAGGTGGAGAAGGGTGTGTCTTGTTGGATACTCTCTGGATTGCAGAAACTGTGTGGATGACACTGTTACTGCAGGAGTCAACGAAGGATCTGAGCATGTTAACAATACATTGAGAGAAGTGGTAACAGGACAGCAGCACAACAAAGGACATTATTTCTTATTTAGTTGCCAGGACATCACTACTTTCATGGTTCTCACTGGCTAGGGCTAGGATATTCTCCTCATAGGATATGAGGAGTACAAAGTCCGATATCCCAACATTCATCTTAGCTCTCTCTGCACTACTGTGAGCTATTTTCTCCTGAAATGAGATGAATGAAGGGATTGAGTGAGATGGAAGCGGCTGCCACAAATGTTATTGCGGATGCAGGAACAAGAAGGTGGTGAGGGTGACCCCTGTGAATCAGTAAGCAGCACAGAGACTATGCAAGGTTAATAGGATTTGGGAAGTTAGTACCATCGAGTTTGTCAACCATTCTGAAATACAAACTTCTTGGAACAATCTGACAAGTTAGCATGCTTTCCAGCAAGGAAGAGGATGAGAACAGCTGCCTATGTCAATGTCTGTGTCAAGAAGCTCTGCAAATGTGGTTCAAGGTAGCATGAGCAGAGAACATAATGATCCAATCTGGGAGGAAAGGGGAAGTCACCCTGGCAAAGAAGTTGGGCCCCAAGGAGTTTTTACCTGCAGTGACGGATGAATGAACTGATTCAAGAAAAGGCATGAGATTGTTTTATGGGAGGGAAGCATTGAGGGTGGCAATTCTGGCAGGAATATCAGATGATTGGTGGAAAAATGGTCTCACCCATGTCCTGCATGAGTAAACAAGAAGAAGCTTTTTTTTAATGGGGATGAAACTAAACTATTTTACCATCTTTTACCAGATCTCTCCTCAATGTTTACCAATGAAAAATATAATGTTGGAAAGTGAAATAGGAAATATGTGACTTCAATGAATGAAAATGAAAAGCCATTGCTTCTTGTGATAGGAATATTCAAGAAGCCATGTTCCTTTCTGAATGTCAAGACATTGCCCAGGTAGTATGAAGCTATCAACACCACTTGATGATCAGGGATGTGGACAAACTGGATCAATGGAAGATAACAGAAGCTTGTCATAATTACAAGCAGCTGTTCTGTACACCCTGACATCACTGGCATCAACATCATCAAAACTGGCACTGGTCCTCCCAAAGCCCAGCCCAGCTCTAGCCAATGGATCGGGGAGAACTAGGAACCGAAAGTCAAATTGTCCATGACATACGGTCTCTCAGGTTATTGAGACCATTGATAGAAAAAGGGACAACTCAAAATTTAAATTTAATGCTGATGTCGATCTTTTCTGCAGCAGTACTTTGCTCTGTTCTATTACCCTAATACACTCTGTATAGTATGATCTGCCTGTATTGCACGCAAAACAAAATTTTCATTATATCTAGGAATGTGCAATAATAATAATAAAAAAGCAAATCAACTGATCTGTTCCAGACACTATGTTCAGGATGAAGAAAGTGCCGAAGATGATGATGAAACCACAATTGCCAATTAGTTCCCATGACATTGGGTTTAAACAGGTTATGACTAAGCAAGAGGCTGAGAGCGAGGAGGACCCAGGTGAAAGGAATCAGCTCAGTGACAGAGGGGGTCCAGCAGAGTCAACCATAGAAACTTGCTCCAACACTGTATGCTGCAGAATAGAACAGGCAGACAAAACCATTTATAGATACAATACATTCTTAAAACAAATAGTTTGAGGAGACTGATGTCCCTGAAGAGTCCAATGAACGGCTGTTTGCTCACCTGCTTGTTTCTCTAGCGTGAGCCTCAAAGGCTATACAGATGATCAGAGACTTGGTTCTGCAGCATTGAAACTCAGAAAAGATATTTGACTTTGGTGATAATATGGTTGACAATATTGCAGTCGTCCAAAGATGGCACACTAAGCAGTTAAAGATTATGTTTTCTTGGACCTAACTTCCTATATTTTTGATGTCTTTTATTGTACAAGTTCAGGCCATTGTAAAGTGTGAACACATTTAAAAGTAAAGACATTTTTCACATAATTATCTTGTAACTCTGTCCTCATGTATATTTTGTTGACATAGAGTGCAGTTGTAGGCAAACTGGATTTCATAGGGGTGTCTTTGGCTATCTTGAAGCTGTCTTTATTATTGCCCTCTGTGATTTGGCTTATGACAAATTTACTGTTTTTGTTTTTAAGCAAGTAGCAAACTATATTAGTGCAGATCGTTCTTTAATACATGTTTTTAACACAAATTTGCTATAACGCAATTGACGAATTGGGGACACTGTTTCTATAGCGCAAACTTTTAAAGCGTATATTGATTATAACGCAATACCGACCCCATTAGTTTAAATGGTGCTGCTATTACGCGATTTTATTACAATGCAGGATTGCACGAGAATGGAACTACCACGTTATAGCAGAACCGACTGTAGGTGGGAGGAAAGAACCAAAAGAGCGGAAAATAAGTGATGTTGAATGACAGAAGGAATGATAATGCAAGGCGAAAGGACATGGTAATGGGGTAAGGCAGAAACAAAAGGGGAGTCTAGAAGAGCTGTGAATAGTGACAGCAGAATTATTACCTGCACCTGCTATCCAGAAGATTGGAAGAGTGGTTATGATCTGAAATTGTTGAAGTCAATGTTGGACCTGGAAGGTTGTAAAGTGCCTAATCAAAAGACGGACGATAATGATACTTCCTGTCGTTCCAGCAGGTGAATGCAAAGTCAATAATAATTTAACATGAAAAGTCTAATTAGATTTAGATTTTTTGTTGTCCTCAAGAGACAGTGACAGGTGTTTTTTTTATAATGCTTCCATTCAGCTTCATTACAACAGTTGAGGATGTCAAGGTCAGAGAGACTGAATTAGGAGTGAGGTGAAGAATTAAATTGACAACTGCCTGAAAGGTCAAGGTTACACTTATAGTCTGAATGAAGGTGTCCAAAAGCTATTGCCCAATCTACATTTGGTCTCTCCATTTTAAAAAGGAATTGTGTCAGACGTGACAAATACAGTACACTGTACTAAACTGGAAAAAAAGTATAAAAATAAGTCAAGTGTTTGACCTGGAAGATATGCTTGGACTTTTGTATGATGACAGGAGATGAGGTAAGACAATTGCAAAGGGGTCTGCCATGATTTGGGCAAGGCATAGGGTGGCACACAGGGAATAATATTTTTGGAATGCTGAAAAAAAACAGAGGGGAAGGATTCTTTTCTGGTGCCATTGGACTGGTGGTTGTAAAAATGGTGAAGATTAATTACTGAATATGAAGGCAGGTTGGGTAGAGGTTAAGGACAAGGGAAACTTGTAGTTCTGGAAGGGTGAGGAAAAGATGAGAGTAGAACTGTAAGAAAAGGGATGAACACTACTGAGGGAGGATCCTGCCAATCATGGTGAGAGAAAATTGAAGATATATTGGAAGCACTCTTAACAGACAGTGGCATCCTTCCATTACCAACAAAGAATTGGTAATTTCTACTGTCATTATTTTACTCATCCTGTATTCTTGTTCTTTCTTCCTGCTATCTCTCCCTCATTTTCCCTGCATGCGTGTACTTCCTCTTCTCTTTCCAGCTATTTTAAATATGAGAGATACTCCAATTAGTGGCTAGTTTATTGTCTTTGTCATATTTATAATGGCTCAATGAGATGGAGGAAATCCTCTCCAGGGCAAGATACAGTATTGCATCCAATTTCAGACTGAAGAACTGGAGCAATTGAAGGATGTAACATGGAAGAAATATTAATCGCTGTGATTATGCTCTTTAAACAGGGATGGATTACCCCAATTGGCTGGGCTTTTGATTTGCAATGAAGTGTGATGCCAACAGTGTGGATTCAATTACTGCACTGGCTGAGGTTACCATGACGGACTCTCCTTCTCAACCTCTCCCTATTTCTGAGGCATGATGACCCTCTGATTAAACCACCATCAATCATCTTCCTCTAACGAGAGAGCAGCCCAATGGTCTGCTAGGGCTATGGTGACT
Source organism: Chiloscyllium plagiosum (assembly GCF_004010195.1). NCBI lineage: Eukaryota > Metazoa > Chordata > Chondrichthyes > Orectolobiformes > Hemiscylliidae > Chiloscyllium > Chiloscyllium plagiosum. Next base: position 30,355,775 of record NC_057731.1, on the reverse strand, counting down.
TCACCTTTAGTCTTTAGCGTTACTAGTTTCACTAGGTTTTGGATTGTTACACCTTAATGTTTGTGTAGCCTACAGTATCTGCAGATTTACTAATGTGAGCTTAACATTTATCCCATTGGGTCCAGTGGTCAAATGTGATTGGATCATGGAAATCCAACCTCATCATACCTGCAGATTTGAAATTTGAAAAATCACATTGCTTGAGAAATTTAGTAGGTCTGGAAGGATCTGTGGAGAAAGAACCAAGTTAATGTTTGAGTCCAAAATGCCACATCTTTAAATTTCACTTTCTGTTTTTATTTCAGGGCTTGGCTTTCAGAGACCTTGTGTGGTCGATGAGATTCCCAAAGGAAGAACAGTGAATGTAGTGCAAGATATCCTCCTCAACCAGATGAAAGGCTTTGTCTTGCTGGCAGTACATCAACAGCACTGTTATTACCGCTATATCAGAATCTGGATTCTGACCGACAGTTTTCCTGGTGAGGCTGATTCATTAGGAAGTCACAGTAGAGAACAATTTTTTTCCACAAACCCCAAGTCATAACTACAAACCAAACTCTCTTTCACGTTGTGAGCAGTCAACGTCATTTTACAGGTACAGCATGCTTTTGGAAATGGTCTGAATTTCCTGCAAAGTGCTTGCCTGGTCATTTATTTGACAACCTCCCGTTGAAAATGCTACCAAAGGCCTTCGGGTGAGTGACTGTTAGTTTTAGTTGCAATTACATAAACGGCCACAAATGCGACAAGTTTTGTGATGCCTGTTGCACACAGAGCCCCCTGAAGGCCTCCAGCTGACTGAGCACTTTTAATGTTACACATTTTGGCCCATGCTGCTGTCAATAAAACAAAGGGTTTTTCTGCTGCTATGACCCAGGTCAGTTATCTGGGCCCTCCGTCAATCCCATTCTCTATAATTACACACACAAAGGTTACCAAGATCCACAGCTAATTTGCAACCTATTTAGCAGAATTTAATAGCAGGTATTACTGCTGCTGTGGTAATTAAGGGTCTTTGTCAATAAGACGGAATAGATGGCCACACTTTGTTGCAATCAGTGGACTCTTGAGAGCCTAAAGGAGTGAAAAGCAATGAGAGTAGTAATCCATTTTGCGAACAGCAAGCTTTGCCATCCACCCGCTCCCTTATGAAAACTACCAATAGAATAATAATTCCCCAGGCAGGCGAAGTAGACAAAGGTACTCAGCCTCCAGCTTGTGATTTTTATACTTTTTATTTAGTCTTCTGTGATTTTTTTTCATGCTTCAGGCTATATTTGATGAAGTGTTGTTTAAACAATGCAGGAGAAAATGGAGAGTGAGACTGAGAGAGAAAGAAGTGTATGGGTTTATTTGAAAGAAAACGAGTTTTTAACCAGGTGGATGCGCATTAGCTTTTGTAAAGATCTGAGTACGTTTTATTAATGATATCTTTTGGATCAAAAAAATTACAAAAACAAGTGGCTGAATGAAAAGATGGAGAGAGTCATTTAGTGCCATCTCTGTGCTGAGTTATTAAACTGCAAATGGGTCGCAAACAACAAGCGAGAAGTGAACTTCATACAATGTTGTAAACCTTGTTCCTGATCGCTAATGTACTACTGAATGGCCTAGTATAAGAGAAAGGAGAGGCTTGTATGACAATACAAAGAGTGCTTTAAGGTGTGCACTCTCTCTGTGGTAATTGGCGAAGAAGCTGTATTTCACTCACTGATTTCCTGCCTTTTTAGAGCTTTTAACAAGCATGATGCTTTTAATAGCAGTTTGAGTACCAGCCTTATTGAGGTTTTGCTTTAAACTAGCACTAACCATATTTTCTCTTTGCCACTAATGTCTACAGAACTCGTACCTTTAATCTTTTCCAGATCAGGCTTTACTTCTGTACTTCAATTACTCACTATACATCTATCATATATCAAATAATTCAGAATTTGTCGTAGCTTATTAAACTTAAATATCTAACACTTTCAAGGGAATTTTGCTGGAAAATTGCCATTTATCATATGATAGCAAACAGTTGAAATCATACATTTTACTGAAGAATAGATGGCCAAAGAATATTTCATAAATTGAAAGACTACAAAATTATAATAAAAATATTTGTTCATATTTCATTTAAACAGAAAAATTGTACCACATACTTTGCCAATCATTAACATTCAAGTCTAATTGTGCTAACATTAAGGGTTACATGTACTATGGCAATGAGGTGAGGAAGAACAATGAATGTACAGTTTACTCTGATATAGCCAGATAAAGAGATATTTTGGGAGGTAATTATTATTATATCTCCCATTTTTATTTTATTTTTCAGTCAATCTCTCAAATTGTCCTAACATTGTGCATCAGTGCTTCAAGCTTTTGCCTATATGATATTTTACATGCTTGTAAGGTGATTAGAATTGATAATGCTTCTTCATTTACTTGCTGCTTCCTCTAGTCAGTGATTTTGAGGTTGAGGTTCAAGATTGAGGTTCTGTCCATTCAAGGGCCATAGACACAGAAACAAGCCACTAACCATCAGTGGGATGTTTGCAGTGGAAAAAGGATACTCAAAATAAGTTTAACTTCTTTAGAGATAGAAAAGATTTCTGAAACTACCAATCAATGTTTGCAATGATCAGAAATAGGTAATTTAAACAAAATGACAAATTATAGGATCCCCACAGTGTGGAAGCAGGCCATTTGACTGATCAAGTCCACAAAGAGCATCCCACCCAGACCCACCCCTCTACCCTATCCCTATATTTTCCCATGGTTAATCCACCTAGCCCCCGTATCCCTGTACATTGTGGGCAATTTAGTATGGCCAGTTCACCTAACCTGCACGGCTTTGAACTATGGGAGGAAACCAGAGCACCTGGAAGAAATCTACACAGACCCATGGAGAATGTGCAAACCGATTGCTCAAAGCTGGAATTGAACCCATGTCCCTGACACTGTGAGGTAACAGTACTAATCACTGAGCCACTGTGTCATTTAAAGACACTTACAAAAAGCAATCAGCTAAAATTCAATTTCTTAGACCTTGGCAGTTTGACTTGACTATTTTGAATATAATTTCATCCGAATTGTTAATATATAATAATTCACATCAAAATAATGGCTAATAGAGAAGCCATTTAATGCTGAGTAATTTACTTTGCTGTGTTTGTGCTTCAGGTTAGACTGTTTTGTTTAAAAGAATGCTATTTCTTTCCATAGTGACTTGTACTCGTGCATTGTCAATTGTTGACACATGGAATTAAAAATATACTTTATTCATAAACGGTTACTGCATCAGTTCTGTACAGTCTTTGCATACAAAGAACAAACAAATATTTTAATTTGGCTATCCCTGCAGTTCCAAAAATATCTCAAGGCATTTCTTACTAATGCAGGATAATACTTGCAGACATTTGAGGCACTGAGAAGGTCTGAAAGCTGAATGGACTCCCATGGTGCTTTGGCAGAAAGACTTCAGGTGGTGGTCTTTCCCCCCAGTGCAACAGCTTCCCTAAGCTTCAGTGCATCCCTCAGCATGTAGTCCTGGACTTTGGAATTTGCAGTCTGTAACAATCGGCTGAGGTCAACATTTTACACTGGAAGACCAGCAAGTTTTAGGCAGACCAAAGAGCATTTTTGATTGAGTTGATGGTCTTCCAAGTGCAGGTGATGTTTGTCTCAGTGTGCGTCCCAGGGAAAAGACTACATGGGAGTAGATGAAATATGTTTGATTGTGTAATAGTAGGATTCTGCCCTGCCTACAGATCTTGAAACTCACTTCCTACCTGCCACAATATCTGCAGCGTCTGTTTATAACAATGGCTCAAGTAGCTTTGGACCAAACTGTCCGTTACCATGTTCAGAGATTTCTAAAATTAAATCCACATGGCCTGAGCAAAATTTTTCCAGTTTGAAGGACACTGGTTTGGAGGAGGTGCTGAGAACAAAAATTGGAAACTCTCACATCAAGTTGGTGTCTATCCTGATCCTGTGATTGAGTGATCCTAATGGGTGGGGTCTGATTGACTACCTGCCTGGTAGCAGCAGGTAACTATTTATCAACTATATCTCATTTGAGGACAAATCAGTTAGGTCACCGGTATTCTCCTCCTGGCAGATGGCGTTGTGTAGAGTAGAACTGGGTTGATTTGTTGCTGAATAGTATTAACCCAATATTCTGTATTATGTTAATTTACTGTACGTGCCAAAAGATTGAGTTTACAGTCTTCTTTGGGAATACTATAAGCTTTTTCTTTGTGTATATATTCAAGATTGCCATCCAAATTGGAAAATTTAAATATTTTACGGGAATAATTAGTTACTTTTACCATCAAAGAATGTTCTAATATGAAACAATCTGTATCTACCCATTTAAATTCCATAAAGGATGTATGAAGACATTTTTATTAAGTGTAATCATAATTATAGCATTTTAATATTTTAAAAGTAGTGTGATGTATTAAGAATGTGTTCATTTTTTTCCATTATTTGGAGATTCAGCCAGTTCTGCCATGGGCCTAAACAGGTTGCTGGCCTGCAGCAGTTTGAAAGAACCTTAGTCTTTCACATATGGCACAGGGCTATCTTTGTCCAGACGGACTGTAGTGCCCTCGGTCATTAGGTGGGGCAGTTCAAGTACTAGGTCCTTGCAGAGTGGTTCCAGGACTAGTGACATTGCAGCAGAAGGGCAAAAGGTGAAAAACAAACTCAGAGGGTCAGAGGTCAGGGTTGATGGCCTCTGGGGCAAAGTCTGGCCAAGTTAGCACTGGCAATTTGCTGAGTGGTTGGTCAAGAACATCTTAATTCTACATACATCGTGCAGTTATAAAATAGATTTCAGAATGACTAATGGAAGACTATTTTGAGAAGTAGTTATCATTATCATTGTATATGAACTTTACATTTTTCAAATGCATAATTATGTAATTAAAATTACATTTTAGCATAGAAAAAAATATTGTTATTATGGTTAAACCACATTAATTGCATATTTGCATGGTTTGGTACTCTCTGTGAACTAACTGTATTAAAGTAACCTTGTGCAGCCTCTGATATAATTAAAACTGAGGTCAGAACTAAACATAATAACTCAGGAACTCAAATAATAAACTTTCAAATTTTAAAAATCATGAATTTCAATACTGGAATGATATGGCTATTTGTTTGACACCAAAAAGTGCAAATTGAATGCAGTATCTAAAAAAGATAATGTTGCAAAAGGACCTAATATTCAAATCTCACTTCAAATTAATTCCACTCCAAAAACTCTACCAATGATCTACAATGTTAACTCTAGCTCTGCAGTGTTGCCGCATCCAGTTGATATTATTCAAACATTGACTTTCATTGATCCCCCAGTCTCTCAATTTGGATATATATTGATTATCCAGCCCAGTGACTGCCTCTAGCCAATATCTACTCATAGAATGCTATTTTAGCTATGGTAACTTCAGCAAACTTTAAGCCAGAAAGGAGATGGGGAACAGTCAGAGAAAATGCTGTTGGTGAGAGAAAATTTCAAGGTCAGCATTTACCCCATTTACTTATTTAATTCTTTTCTCCTACCAGCTCCTCTTCTTTCTACAATTTCTCAAACATCAAATCCAAACTTTCACACACAAGCTGTTTCAAACTCAGACCTTCCCTTGCTTTGATGCTTCAAATGGGACAATGTTCGCAATAGTTACCATTTTAATGCTAACTATATCAAAATGGTCTTCCCACTACTATTCCAGTACAACTGAACAATGTCCTTGTTGCAGTTTGAATCACCCTCAGCTGCATGAACAACCCAATTCATCTAACCACCTCCGCAGCATCTTGCATCTTTATTTTGGAGATCAATCACGAGGACTTATGAATGTTCACTGTGTTCAAAAGCAAGGGATTGATTCTGCCTCTGCCATTGCTGTAAATTTCACTTCCAGCCTTACTCACTCCACTCTCGGAAACCTTCTAGTCTTATCCTACAGTCTCCCTGTACAATCATTAACCTATTTTATTAATGAAACTCACCATCTTCTCTCTTTACCATCTTGCTCTCCCAATCCTAACCATCTAGTTTGAGTCCCATGATAACCTTTGACTTGATTTCTATCACTTACAAATCACTACCTATTCAAAAATACTTATTTCCTCAGTCTTTTCCAAATGTGTCTTACCATCCTTCTCCAGTTTCTTGATAAAATGCCATTTTTTTTTACATCTCATGAGAGGCAGCTACATACCCACTTCTCTATTTGAGGCCTCGCATTAAATAAGGCTTCTGCTTCACTGATAATATTGAATGTTCATCCTTCCAAACTGTCCACTCCCCTTGTCACTACTTCACAGTTCACCACTATGGCTGGATTTATTTTGCTCTTGGAATGTGGGTGGAAAGCCAAGACTTATTACCTGAATACCTCTGAGCATTACACGTAAATCACCCATTATGGAACTGGAAACCAAAACAGAAATTCCTGGAAAAGGTCAGAGGGACTGGCAACACCCTGAAGAGAAGTCAGAGTTAATGTTTTAGGTCAAGTGACCCTTCGTTCTGAGGAAGAGTCACTTGACCGGAACCGTTAACTCTGATTTCTCTCCACGATGCAGCCAGACCCACTGAACTTTCTCAGCAATTTCTGCTTTGGTTTCTGATTTCCAGCATCGGCAGTTCTTTCAATTTTTATTATGGAACGGAAGTCAGATATTGACCAGATTAGCTGGAAAGTTGTCTTGTGTGTGAAGGTAATCAGTGAACCAATTGAGCTTTATAGGAATTTGGTAACCACATGATCATTTTCTGGTGACAAATTGGAAAACATTTGAAATGGTGTGATGTGAATTTGCTAACTTAAGGCTGTGCTATAAGCATTTGATTACCATATCGATTAATAAGATACACATTATTTGTACTTGAGAAGTTCACAATGTGTATGATTGCTGGCTGTTTTTAAACACTAAAATACCAATTTGCATAATTAAATCAGTTACAGGAAAATATAGGGGTGGCAGCCATAGCAGGGTTATGGTAGCTCTCGTGCAACCATGTCACATGAGGCAAGAGTAGCTCTTATGCTCTCACCAGGTATTTTATCTGATTAGTTGCTGAAGGCCTGAATACACAACACAAAATTCAAACAGCAGAGGAGCAAGTCGAGGAGGTAAAACAGTTGATGAAGGTAGACTCATGAAATTTGTGGCTTTATAGACTGACTTTGTGTTTTGTTAGAATTAATTTTTTTATTGGACCTTCTTGCAATAGAGATCACAACATGGTGAGTTTGGTAAATGATTGAAGAATTCAATTGTTTTGGGAAATTCTGATGGTGTTGTGGGCTTTTGTGGGGTTGGTGGGGATCATAATATCATAAGAAGTAAGAAATGGAGAAGATAATTTGGTCCATGGAGTCTGCTCCACCATTCAATAAAATCAGGGCTTTTCCAATTGTCCTTATAAATCCATTTTCCTGATTGTACCACATTACTGTTGACTCCTTTATCATTGAAAATCTGTCTGACTTGGCTTTGAGTATATTCAATGATCCAGTCTTCCATGTTATCTTAGGAAGGGGATTCCAAAGACTAAGGATCTTCTGAGTGCAGAAATTTCTCCTCGTCTGTGGCTCAACACCCAATGCTGTTCTGTGGGGATTCAGGGGTCAGAGACCAAGTAGCGCAGAGTTAAAGACAGTGAGAAATAAGTAAAACAATAACCTGCTTGTTAGTGAATTCAATTAAAAGTTCTGTTTGTTTTCTTATTTTTTTAAAAACAGGATACCTGATCGGGAAATCATTCAGAGGTTTGCAAAGCCAGCAGGAGGAGAAAAGGTAGTAGACGGATTCAGGTCTGGTCAGACAGAACATCCTGAAATGCCTTTAGTGGCTACATATTAATGTTAGGTTGGGTACTTTATTTTCTACTGAATGTTATTAACTAAGATAAACTAAGCTATTTTATAATCCAAGGCAATACACTTCTGATAAATTAGAATCGCTTTATAAAGTAAAGGAAAATCACCTGCATTGCTTTGAACACTCACCAGGAGATAAATGCTAATTTTGCTACAATCCCGACAAAACAGAACAGGTAAAGTATTTTATTTTCACCAGTATCATTATTACATCTCATCACAGGAGGGAAGAAGAGGAGCCTGTCATCTATTTCTACATCGTTGTTTTTTATGTTGCTAGTAGTTATTGAACACCATGATTAAATTATTTATTTGTTATCTATTTCCATTTCTTCAAGGTTTTCCTTGAAGATCTTACCTTTCCAAGCAAATCTTGATTAAAGTTATATGTGCCAGCACATATTTGCTTTCCTGTGTTTAGGTTCCACTTAAATGCATTCTTTTGGACAATACTCATCCTTCATAATTCATTGCATTTACTTCAGTCATGTTCCTCTTTCCTATATCCTTTTGAATACAAAATAGACTTGATTGAAGCAGTACCTTCTTAGAGCAAAAAAGCAAATTGTCAGTGTGTTGCATTTAGTTGAAAATAGTCGCTATCCTTCACTCAGGACACTGATTCTCAATTGCATTGTTGAGAGTAACTATCATCTTTCAGAGGTTCATTATGTTCAGAATGCAACATGCCAACATTGAAGTCAATGGCTGCAATAAAGTCAAGTTCAGATGATTTTTACTGATCTTTTAGAGAAATGAATTTTGTAATTTCAGTTGCTCATTTTTGGGCTCATTTTTGTTGGTTGGTGCTAGCCCTGTCAGCAAGCCAGAAAGCCTGGGGTAAGTCCCACCTTGATTGTTTGTAGGAACCTCAACCGATTCTGTGGAAGTTGGGGCCCTGTCCCTTTTAGGTTGGAAATTCAGCCTCCAAATGTTGCTGTCCAATTGGAGGGCCATCAACTCTTTAGTCTCAACAGCACCACAGGAACCAGGGTCCAATGTGGGGGCTGCACCTGGTGTGGAGCAGCGTTGTGGATTCTAGCCTGAAATCAAAGGATATAGGGTAGCGTTGGGGTTGTTGCAGTTAGTCAGTCAACCAGAATGGTCAAAAGTAGGTGAGGATGGGTGGTTTGAGAGGGCAGGGATGTTTATTGCTGAGGCAGCCCTTGCTCGCAGGGAAGTCCTCAATGAGCCATGGGTGCCCAAATAGAAGGGGCCCATGAAATATTATGGAGGCCACATGCTTTATTGGAGGGTCTTCCCATACATGGGAGGGTTATCTGCTGGTACAATAGTAGCAATAACAGGGTGACGTGCACGGTTGCCCTTAGTCAGCCACTGAAGAGTCTTGATTGGCCTCTGGGCAGGAAGTCCCAATTCACTTTCCATACAACTGAGAGATTTCCAGGTCAATGGGAAAGTGCCATTACACTCACTGCGTTCCTTCCCAATTCTCTGCCCCTTGTCATCACCGAGGTAGACAGGCAGGAAGCTGGAAGAACACAGTTAGCCAGGCAGCATCAGGAGGTGCAGGCATCACTGAACCAGATCCAAGGACCTGTACAATTCTGAGCAAAGTCGCCAACTGAAGAAATCAGGCAACCTTTAAAACCTCAAGTGAAATTAGTTCTAATCCAGAAAATCACACTCTTGTGCATGGGATGTTTGTTTAATTACATGAACCTGTAACAACAAAGCAAAGAATAAACAAATGAAATTTTCTGACACAAATTAGTCATAAGGCAGGAGACAAAACATTGGTCAAACTGGGACAGAGTTTGAGGGAGTTAAAAATATTGAGGTAAACATGAGATGTGACAGTTTATTTTGTTGTTTAGTAATTGATATATTTTAAAATACTTTTTCGAACTAACATATATTGGCCTCAGATTTTTCTATTAATCACCTATCGTAGCTCGAATGCTAGTCAGGTTGGACAACTCTGATACGTTGCATCTCAATCTGAATATTGTGATAGAGACAGAGATTCTGCCTTTCCTTTCAAGGCCACCTATGTCAGAGGAGATAGGATTGCAGATATGACATCCCCACACTGGGAATTCACACTTCTTCAACCCACAAGGAAGCCAGTGTATTCTGAAAGCTGATAAACCAAGTGAGATCAGGTATATCGATCTCTGAGGGGTAGATGTGAGCCAAACAATGGAGGGGAGGGGAGAGGAGGGGTATAAAGGCCTAAAACACCTTTTGAAGAACTACTGGCCTTTTATACAGGGGTCTGAGTAAGGGACAGAGTCAAGTCATCGGATTTCCAGCAGTATAGGGCAAAAGAGAGCCTGATTTTGCCAGTGGTGCCCAAGTCACCTGCCAGCCTCATGAAGTTAACCTGTCCTCCTATTAATCCTGCAAACGTATCTGGACTCATGCTTTCTACATTTCCAAGACCATTGTGTTCCTTCATGTTTTACATTGCTCAGTATCCATATTTGTATCACCAATACATGCAAAACTTCTTATTGCTACAGTAAGCTTCTAAGCAGTCATGTACAAACATCAAAAATAATGATTCAAACAATACATATGTTCTTCTACAACTAATCTTTTCTTACATTTTCCAGATTTTGCGATGTTCTTTAGGAAGCTCCAAAGATTATTTCTTGCTCTTGATCATTGATTAGGGTCTTTTCTGATACATAATTGCCACACCAACACTAAACAATAAATGGGAGCTAAAACTTGAGAGATATTGTATGATTAACTCAATTATGTTTATAGAGAATATTTCCATCCTTCCAGAAAACATTCTCCACTGGTTTTCTTTGGAATTTACATTTGCACGTTATAAATACTGTAGGTTTACAGTGAACTAAAACTGGAAATAGAATTACAATGTTACATTAATAATGGTGCCAAACTGATGCATTAATTGATGTGGTAAAAGTAATGCCAAATACCTGCAATTAATTTATAGTGCAAAATGGATTTCAGCATTTGCATGAGAACAGCTGAATTACCTTTTAATTCGAAAAGACAATTTTCTGCTGAGTGCTAATAGCAGAAGAAAGCGACATCATTGTGAAAAGGATAATTTCATCTGCAATATTAAGACTGTAAAGGAAAACCTGTAAGAAATGGTGACTGAATACCTTATTCACCTAAAATGATATTCCTCTAAAATACACAAGCTGCTGGATCATTCCAATTCATATTCTACATTTTTCCAGATTCAACTTTCAATCATCTACTGAAAATATGCCTGATGTTCTTACTTACCGATAACCACCGGTCCTGTGCAATCTATTTATAGAGTCAGAGAGATGTGCAGCACAGAAACAGACCCTTCGGTCCAACTCGTCCATGCCAACCAGCTATCCCAACCCAATCTCGTCCCATCAGCCAACACTCAGCCCATAATCCTCCAAGCCCTTCCTGTTCATATACCCATCCAGGTGCCTTTTAAATGTTACAATTGTACCAGCCTCCACCACTTCCTCTGGCACGTTGCGCTTTAGGTCTCTTTTATATCTTTCCCCTCTCACCCTAAACCTATGTCTTCCAGTTCTGGACTCCCCCACCTTGGGGAAAAGACCTTGTCTATTTATCCTATCCCTGGTCCTCATGAATTTTGTAAAACTCTATAAGGTTACCCCTCAACTGCCGACGCTTCTGGGAAAACAATCCTAGTCTATTCAACCTCTCCCTATAGCTCAAATTCTCCAACCCTGGCAACATCCTTGTAAATCTTTTCTAAACCTTTCAAGTTTCACAACATCCTTCCGAAAGGAAGGAAACCAGAATTGCACGCAATATTTTAAAGTAGCCTAACCAATGCCATGTACAGCAGCAACATGACCTCCCAACCCCTGTATTCAATTCTCTGACCAATAAAGGAAAGCATACCAAATGCCTTCTTCACTATCCTATCTACCTGCGACTCCACTTTCAAGGAGCTATGAACCTGCACTCCAAGGTCTCTTTGTTCAGCAACACTCCCAAGGACCTGACCATTAAATGTATAAGTCCTGCTAAGATTTGCTTTCCCAAAATGCAGCACCTTGCATTTATCTAAATAAACTCCCATCTGCCACTTCTCAGCCCATTGGCCCAGCTGATCAAGATCCCATTGTAATCTGAGGTAACATTCTTCGCTGTCCACTACACTTCCAATTTTAGTGTCATCAGCAAACTTACTAACTATACCTCTTATTCTCACATCCAAATCATTTATATAAATGATGAAGAGTAGTGGAATCTTGTGGCACTCCACCATCCCCCTCTCTCTTCTACCTTCGAGCCAGTTCTGTATCCAATTGGCTAGTTCTCCCTGTATTTCATGAGATCTAACCTTGCTAACCACTCTCCCATGGAGCATCTTGTCGAATATCTTACTGAAGTCCACATAGAACTCGTCTACCGCTCTCTCCTCATCAATTCTCTTTGTTACTTCTTCAAAAAACTCAATTAAGTTAGTGACAAATGATTTCCCACGCACAAAGCCATGTTGACTATCCCTAATCAGTCCTTGCCTTTCCAAATACATGTACATCCTGTCCCTTAGGATTCTCTCCAACAACTTGCCCACCATCAATGTCAGGCTCACCGGTCTATAGTTCCCTGGCTTTTCCTTACGACTTTTCTTAAACAGTGGCACCACATTAGCCAAGGTCCAGTCTTCTGGCACCTCACCTGTGACTATTGATGGTACAAATATCTCAGCAAGGGTCCCAGCAATCACTTCCCTAGCATCCCACAGAGTTCTAGAGTACACCTGATCAGGTCCTGTGGATTTATCTACTTTTATGCATTTCAAGACATCCAGAACTAACCCCTCTGTAATATGGACATTGTTTTCAAGATCTATGTTCCTACAGTCCATATCTCCCATGTCCTTCTCCACAGTAAACACTGATGCAAAACACTCATTTAGTATCTCTCCAACTCCTGCAGCTCCGCACAAAGGCCACCTTCCAGATCTTGAAGGGCTCTAATCTCTCCCTACTTACCCTTTTGTCCTTAATGTATTTGCAAAAACCTTTTGGATTCTCCTTAACCCGATTTGCCAAAGCTATCTCATGTCCCCTTTTTGCCGTCCTGATTTCCCTCTTAAGTATACTCGTGCTGCCTTTATGGTCTAAGAATTCACTCGATCTATCCTGTCTGTACCTGACATATGCCTCCGTTTCTTTTAACCAAACCCTCAATTTCTTGAGTCATTCAGCATTCCCTTTCTCCCTAACAGGAATATACTGTCCCTGGACTCTCGTTATCTCATTTATGAAGGCTTCCCATTTTCCAGCTGTCCCTTTAGCTGCGAAAATCTGTTCCCAATCAGCTTTTGAAAGTTCTTGCTTAATACTGCTGAAATTAGCCTTCCTCCAATTTAGAACCGAGCTTATTAGATCTAGTCTATCCTTTTCCATCACTATTTTAAAACTAATAGAATTATGATCGCTGGCCCCAAAGTGCTACCTCACTAACACCTCAGTCACCTGCCCTGCCTTATTTCCCAAGAGTAGGTTTTGAACTTTCTTGAGTAGGAACATCCACATAGTGAATCAGAAAATTTTCTTGTACACATTTAACAAATACCTCTCCATCTGAACACTTAACACTATGGCAGTCCCAGTTTATGTTTGGAAAGTTAAAATCCCTTACTGTAACCACCCTATCTTACATTTAACTGAAATCTCCTTACAAACTTGTTTCTCAATTTGCCACTGACTATTAGGGGGTCTATAATACAATCCCGTTCTTATTTGTCAGTTCCCCCCAAGTAACTTCCCTGGATGTATTTCTGGGAATATCCTCCCTCAGTACATCTGTAATGTTATACCTTATCAAAAATGTGACACCCCCTTCTCTCTTGCCTCTCCTGTAGAATTTGGATCCTGCCAGTCCTGTCCATCCCTGAGCCACGTTTCTGTAATTGCTATGATATCCCAGCCCCATGTTCCTAACCATACCCTGAGTTCACCAGCCTTCCCTGTTAGGCCTCTTTCATTGAAATAAATGCAGTTTAATTTGTCAGTCCTACCTTGTTCTCTGCTTTGCCCCTGCCTGCCCTGACTGTTTGACTTGCTTGCTTTCTCAACTGTACCAGTTTCAATTTCTTTCCTCACTATCTCCCTGGGTCCCAGCTCCCACCTTACTAGTTTAAATCCTCCCGAGCGGTTCTAACAAATCTCCTTGCCAGTATATTAGTCCCTTTCCAATTCAGATGCAATCCGTCCTTCTTGTACAGGTCAGTTCTACCCCAGAAGAGATTCTAATGATCCAAAAATGTGAATCCTTCTCCCATACACCAGTCATGCATTCAGCTGTTCTATCCTCCTATTCCTACCCTCACTGGCTCATAGCACAGGGAGTAATTCAGAGAATACGATGTATTTGGAAAGGCAAGGACTGATTAGGGATAGTCAACATGGCTTTATGCATGGGAAATCATGCACTGCAAACTTGATTGAGGTTTTTGAACAAGTAACAAAGAGGATTGATGAGGGCAGCATGGTAGATGTGATCTATATGGATTTCAGGAAGGTATTCAACAAGGTTTCCCATGTGAGACTGGTGAGCAAGGTTAGATCTCATGGAATAAAGGGAGACAGAACTGGTTCAAAGGTAGAGGATGGTGGTGGAGGGTTTATTTTCAGACTGGAGGCCTATGACCAGTGAAGTGCCACGAGGATCGGTGCTGGATCCAGTACTTTTCATCATCATTTATATAAATGATTTGGATGTGAGCATAACAAGTATAGTTAGTAAATTGGAGGTGTAGTGGACAGCAGAGAAGGTTACCTCAGATTACAACAGGATCTTGATCAGTTGGGCCAATGGACTGACAAGTGGCAGATGGAGTTTAATTTAGATAAATGTGAGGTGCTGCATTTTGGGAAAGCAAATCTTAGCAGGACTTATACATTTAATGGTCAGGTCCTAGGGAGTGTTGCTGAACAAAGAGACTTTGGAGTACAGGTTCATAGCTCCTTCAAAGTGGAGTCGCAGGTAGATAGGATAGTGAAGAAGGCGTTTGGTATGCTTTCCTTTATTGGTGAGAGTGTTGAGCACAGGAGTTGGGAAATCATGTTGTGGCTGTATAGGACATTGGTTAGGCCACTGTTGGAATATTGTGTACAATTCTGGTCTCCTTCCTATCGGAAGGATGTTGTGAAACTTGAAAGGATTCAGAAAAGCTTTACAAGGATGTTGTCAGGGTTGGAGGATTTCAGCTATAAGGAGAGGTTGAACAGGCTGGGGCTGTTTTCCCTGGAGCGTCGGAGCTGAGGGGTGACCTTATAGAGGTTTACAAAATCATGAGGGGCATGGATAGGATAAATAGACAAAGTCTTTTCCCTGGGGTGGGTGTGTCCAGAACAAGAGGGCATAGGTTTAGGGTGAGAGGCGAAAGATATAAAAGAGACCTAAGTGGCAACTTTTTCACTCAGAGGGTGGTACATGTACGGATTGAGCTGCTAGAGGAAGTGGTGGAGGCTAGTACAATAGCAACATTTAAAAGGCATCTGGATGGGTATATGAATAGGAAGGGTTTGGAGGGATATGGGCCGGGTGCTGGCAGGTGGGACTAGATTGGTTTGGGATATCTGGTCAGAATGGATGAGTTGGACCGAAGGGTCTGTTTCCGTGCTGTACATCTCCATGACTCGATGACTCTACTCTCAAGGATCTCCTTTTTATATTCCTGCCTAACTCTCTATATTCTCCCTTCAGAATCTCATCTGCTAGTCTCTCTCCCCCTTGAGAACATTCTGCACCTTCTCTGAGACATCCTTGATCCTGGCACCAGGTAGGTAACACACCAATCTGATTTTTCACTGCTAGCTGCAGAAACATCTGTCTGTGCCTCGGACTAGCAAATCCCCTAACACAATCGATCACCTGGAACCCGACGTAACTCTCATTGCATTAGAGCCAGTCTTGATACCAGAATCTTGGCTGTTTGTGCTACATTCCCCTGAGAATCCATCACCACTGACATTTTCCGAAACAGCATACTTGTTTGAAATGGGGACAGTCACAGAAGATTCCTGCACTCCATACCTACCTCTCTTCCCTTTCTTGAAGTTAACCCATCTACCTGATTGTATCTGCGGCTTTTCTCCCTTCGTATAACTGCCATCCATCACACCCCCTTGCTCTTGTAAATTTGTCTTTGCCTCTAACTGTCTCTCTAACTAATCCATTCGATCGGATTGGATTCATAACCAACGACATTTAATGCAAATATAATCCTCAGTAAACTCTCCCTAAACTCCCACATCTGACAAGAAAAGCATTTCACTCTAAGGGCCATTTTTGCTTCTTCCAATCTACAGACTCCAAAAATAGCACCGTCTTCTTCCTCTACAAAACCCTGCTAGGCTAATTTAATACTACTGGCTTATATTTTAAGTTTAATCAAGAGACATATCTAAAAAAAATCAAGAAAGAACCTACTCTCCTCACTGTTGTAGTTTTACAGCAAGGCTTTCCTTAAAACTATTCACTTATTTGATTCTGTGTTGTGACCTCTCCCAAACAGATTCCTCCAAGATCAGTTGTGAATTTCACTCTTCGTTAATTTTCCTAGATGCATTCCGATGTCCAGCAATATATGAATTCAACCAGCAAAGGCAGTAACTGCGCAGGTTCACTGCTTTGTCAGTTAGCATTGTGCTTTTCTTTCTCTCTCTCCTGCACTGAACTGACCATGTGCTGCCTTTGTCTGTTTCTCTCCCTTTTAAAAGTGCTGTTGTTTTGACTTTTTTTCCTCCAACATTCCAAAACAATTGCTGCTCCTGGAACTTGAGGAAATCACCTCCAACACCTAAAATAGCTCAAAAAGGAACAGCCTGTTACAGCCAGAAATTTGTCCTGTCCTCCATCTTATCCAGACAATTCTGCAATCACTTAACTTAAAGTAGTTTTGGCAAAAACACCTTATATGTAGAATTAAAGTAGTTGATAAATTACAGTTCATGGTATTGTATTTCTGCAGTGTTTCCAGATTTGCATACATCTATCTAGGATTGTCTCCATTTCACTTACATAGAAGACATGCAGTAGACAAAACTTTGTCGCACGTTGCTCAGATCCTGTAATAGACATTCCTCTTTACAAGAAATCTAGGAAATATGATTGAGAAATACTACAATTGTTTAGAAATTTAACAAAAGTGCCTAACAAACCCAAATACAGGTTTGTGTGCAACTGCTGCAGATATTGATTTAATAGCCATACCTTACTATCTGATTGAATTGATACTATTAAGCAATCAACTATATTTCTAAGCTTTATGGTGAAAATGAGTCCCTTGAATAGCTTTTACTCTTGCTATTCTCCAACTAAATATTATTCAATATTTAACTATGCTGGCTCAGTGGTTAGCACTGCTGCCTCAGTGTGCCCGGGACCTGGATTTGATTCCACCCTCGGGTGACTGTGTGTGGAGTTTGCATTCTTTGTGTCTGCATGGGTTTCCTCCAGATGCTCCAGTTTCCTCCCCAAAGATATGCAAGTTAGATAGATTGGCCATGCTAAATTGTCGGTAGTGTTCAGGAATGTGCAGGCTCGGTGGATTAGCCACAGGAAATGCAGGGCCACGTGGGGGGGGGGGGGGGGGGGGGGGTAGAGGGTAATGGGTGGGATGCTGTTTGGTGTGGACCCCTTGGGCCAAATGGCCTGTTTCCACTCTGCAGGAATTCTATGATTCTACTGTAATATTAACAACTGAACCTTTGCGTAGTTCTACAGATCAAGCCGAATCCTGCCATATTTGTGCAATGTAAATTGTGTGCTGTGTCCTGTTTGCTGCTGTTATTTAAATTAATTGTCATTTCAGGAATTAGGTTTTAAGATTTTGCAATCTGGCAAAAGCAAGCCACATGATGCACAGTACTACTTGGATAAATATAGGGTATAATTGGGAAAATCATGCTTTATTTTTCAGCATCTTACATCTATCATTTTGGTGTTTCTGCAACTTCTACCTTTTTAGTCTTAGAACAATATTGGTCTGATGTTAATCATTGTCTAAGCAATAAGAATTATGTAACTGTTGGTGGGAATAGTATCTTAAGTTAGATTCCAGCAAAATGTTAACACGTACAAAACCTCAGTTAATATTTTTGTTGAAAATTTCCATTAAAATAAAAAAACTAGTGTGAATAAATTAAAATAAAATTAATCAAAAGAAATACACAAATTATGCTAATTGGTAGCATGGTTTTTCAAAAAGGAGTATGTTATTAAATGACCCACCGTTACAGGATTGACAATCCTTAAGTTCTTTTTAATTATTAGCATTTGAATGAGTTGCACACACCTTAAACTATTTGAGCTCATAATTCTATAAGGGATGATCAATGGGAAAAATAGAGGCAAATACACTTTGCGGTTTAATAATGAACCTCACTTTATGTGAGTGAAGAACTCAGTTAAACAAAAATTGTACACATTAATTATTTACTTGGTGTTACAAAAATAATTGGAAAATTAGGGACAAGTGGCGCACACTTCCTTACACAATACATTAGTGAAAGTGCACTTAACATGACGTAATTTGCATGATATCCTATGTACCAAAATAGGATCCTCACTCTAAAAATCTATAAAATGCAAGTACTTGAAGAATAGATTACAAAAGAACAACGAATGATAATGGCCTGTTAATGACTGCTGACCATGAAATCTACGATTTCAAAATCAATGAGTAGCAACTAATGAAAAACCTACGTCTTTCCCATTCATTCAAATTCTGTCAATTCATAGAGGTGAAACAAAGAATGTTTGATTTAATCAGTATGCTCGTCTAATAATGCAAAATCATATATATGGAGGAAAGCACACGGTCAGTGGTATGTTTTTTATACGAGAAGATAATATAGGTTAAGAGTGAAGAAATTGTGCCTCATGAGGAGTAAGAACCACATCAAACCCTTCACCGTAGTAAGTATATTTTGTTAACTAGAGGCTCAATAATTGCATTTAATAAATAAAATCCTGAAGAAGGGCTTATGCCCGAAACGTCGATTCTCCTGTTCCTTGGATGCTGCCTGACCTGCTGCGCTTTTCCAGCAACACATTTTCAGCTCTGATCTCCAGCATCTGCAGACCTCACTTTCTCCTCTTTGATAAATAAAATAGTCAAGTGAGCAAAGTGGTGAGTCTAATTCTCTTGATATGAAAGCCAAAACACCTATATTTAAACATTGTATAATAAAAATCACAGGTTGAATTTTCCATCAGCCATAATTAATACCGCTGCTAGGTTTCATGCTTGGAAGAATCAAAAAAATGTGGAATGAGTAGTTCTCTTTGTATGTACTTCTGTTGAGCTGGTATGTGTTTGTCCTTTTGAGTTTGAACTTATTAAGCACACATGCAGCATACTAATGAACATCTTTTAAATCTAACATTTCTGAATACATAGAGGTACTAAGGATCCTTTCCTGTTACTGGTCATATCAAAAAGTCAGGAACTTACTGAACTTTGGTCTGTTGAAACCTAACATCAGTTTGTCTCATTGGTAACCCTTCCATCGACAAGTTGAGGGTTTGTGGTTTAAACTGTACACCAGGATTTGAGAACAAAATACGGTCGACTCTATAGGTGCAGGGCCAAGGGGTGCAGTCCTTTGGATACAAATTTAAGATGACATCCACCTGCCAGTTGAGGTATAAGTTCCTGTGCCACCTCCTGACAAAGAAAATGATTTTTTTTCAGCATTCTTGATATATTCCTCTCAGAACTAACCCTGGCAAATCATTCATTGCATGCCCTGTTTGTGGGATCATGTTGACTCCAATTTGCCTCTATGATATACTTTGGGAGATGCTAAGGACTTAGCAACTGAAGATGTAATGCTGCACACTGTAAAAGTATACTTGTTCTACAGCAGGCCTAGCTCATTTTTGGATGCCTTTATTACAACTGAACTAATTGTTTGAAATCACAATTTAAAAGACCAGAAGAACAATCCTTTTGAAGACTTTGCAAATATATGATTTACAATTGTGGTTTTCTAAAACAAAATCTAATTCTCATGGATCAATAAGAAGAAAAAGTAATGTAAGAAGTTGTGTAAAAAAGCATTTAGGTCTTTGTTATCAATATTACAGCAACAATGAGTTTTCTAGCCACTGAACAATGTCGACATTGGCAAGTTAGTAAAGAAATTATGTTGAGATTGTAAAAATTAGATTCTCAATGTCAAGTTGAAAAATCTGACTTTCCACCAAAGTTTTGAATGGTGTGATGAGAATCCTGTTGATGAGTAGCCAGAAACCTATTTTCATGCATTTAGCTCTCAATAGTATCTCACATATGCAATTTCCTAGTCTTCCTTGCAATGGAGAGAAACAAACCAGTGACAGTTCAGGGCATGCATGTCAGAGTGCGTAGCCAGCCATTCCAGCTCACCACTTCCTTCTCTTGGATAACTATCCCCAACACTCAGAGTATGATCAGTGAGCAGTGACTGTCTGCAGTCCCTGTCCATGGAGGTTAGCATGGGAGATGCATCGTCCTCAACATGTCAGCATGACACATTGCCGACACACTTACAATACAGTTCTCCACTTTAATGTGGGACATTAGAGTGCATCTATACCTTTCATTGTTTTTCTATCAGGCCAGTCAGGAACAGGCACGTAATTCATGCATTGGTTGTGCCATCTTATTCAGAGCCTACATGCTCTCAGTACTTCTGTCTTGCCTTGCCTTGCTGTTTATAACAGACGCAAAGCCAAATAACTTCTCAAGATGGATAGTAGTGATCAGTTAAAGGGTTGGAAACATTGCTGCATGGCTACATCCAATGTCAATGCCACACCTGAATATGTGCCAGCAGCTTACATGGCAAATGTTGCATATGCTTCAGCCCAATGAGTTTGATTCATATGACACACTAAGATGACTCTGCAATCCCATTTTCTATGTATATGGCCCAAGTATGCTTACCATAAACAGGTGCATGCCAAATCCTTCAAGATTTACTGCTGGTAATTTCAAAGCCTTTAAACAAATTTACCACTAGTCACATAGCTCCATACTGTGTTAGGGGGCACATTTATGCTGCAACTTACAGTTTCCATCTTGAGCATACTCAATTTTAAAAAAATCTTCAAGGTGTCTATCTTCACTCAATGGTTATTATTGTGATAGTGACAACTATGGACCATCGCATTTTAACTTTCATGATTTGAACGTTTTACTGGATACCTTACTTGGATTAGGATGTTGAAATGCTGACCTAAAATGGGTTATGAATCATCTGGCCACAGGTTGAGGCAAATCCAGTAAACCAAGATGGAATAAATGAAACTTTCTGCAATGAAATGACCACTTTATCTAAAGAAATTGAAACCAGACAATTGAATCAATGTCAATTTGCATATGTTGTTTCAATTCACACTTGTATAATAATTTCACATATTGGGAAATAAAAGGTTTACCTAGAGTTAATCAGCTTGGAGAAATAGTGAAACCAGACTTGGCAACATACAAATAAACCATACTTCACTACATGCCTTGACAGAGAGCAGGAAATATGAATTTCGAACAATAAGACTTGGAAGTCTCTCTCCCTCTCCTTATTTCTGAAAAAAAATTTTACAATCATTCACTGAGGATTCAAAGATATCTACAAACGTTGTTACTACTGAGGGTGTCAGCCAACAGTTAGACAACTGTCGTTTCAGGGTAAAAATGAATAATTCAAGGACTCCAGGATTGTTAAACTCTGTAATCTTTACTCTCATTGTCTAAACGAGACTCATTGTGCTTTTTAAAACTATTACATGTGTTTGTGTGTGTGTTTGATATTGTATATTATAATTTTTCTTGAGGTAGTAAGTAATAAAATTTGTCTTCCTTGAATTTAAAAAGATCTTGTAATTTAGGTTAAAAAGTTTGACTGAGAATACCTTTCAATTGAAGTGTGAAAGCTGAGTACTAAAACACAAATAAAAACAAAATTTGTTGCTAACTCGTTAAATGGAAGTTAAATGTCTGGGAGCCGAATCATCCTTTCTCAACTGGTCATAAGTGTAATACCTTACTTCTGATTCAATCCAGGATTATATTACAGTGTAACGCTAAGACAGTGATCGCCTAATGAAAATTGTGGAGTGTGGAGTTGGAGAGGGGGCACATGGTTGCAAGAAATGATGTGTACTTTAAAAAAATAATTAAAAAAAATCACACAACACCAGGTTATAGTCCAACATGTTTATTTGGAAGCCTTAGCATGGACTATAACCTGGTGTTGTGTGATTTTTAACTTTGTCCACCCCAGTCCAACACTGGCACCACCACATCATGATTTTGGAAAAAGCAACATGATAATGATTTGGCTCAGCCACATTATGTTCCTATTATGGCTCAAATGGAAAAGAACATTTCTGGTAATGCTAATCTATAGATTAACCATATATGTTATGAGTAGACAGCATATAGGTTTATATGACTGACTGTCTCCAGGAGACAGCAGAAAAGGAGCTAAACAAAGAAGTGCCACTGAGTTCTAAAGATACTTTCATTCCATAGTGTGGATTGCCTGCAGGGTCTGTGCAGCTGACTTCACAGATTGTCAGATAATTCTGTACTGATCCAGAGCAAGTTTTCTGGTTATGATTGGGTAGTTTTCCAGGACTTGGACATCTAAATTAACAGAATAGTAGTGTAGTGGTAAATGATAAAAAGATTGGAAAATGTTGATGTACAAAAAGATATGGGTGTCTTTCTCTGAAGGTCATTGAAATCAAGTATGTAGCTGATAGGAAGACAAAAGAAACTAATTCAATTCAATTCAATGGTATGTTGGAACTAAATTGCAGGAGGGCTTGAATACAGGAGCAAGGAAATACTGCAGTTGTACAGAGGACTTGGTGAGACCACAACAAGAGTATTGTTTGCAAATTTGGTCTCCTTACCTAGGAAATAGTAGACTCCCCACTGACAGAGTGCAGTGAAGATTCACAAGACTGATTCCTGAATTTGCTGGGCCTGTATTCACTTGAGTTTATTATAAATCTCATTGAAACACAAACTCTCGACAGGACTAGGCAGACTGGATGCAGGGATATTTCCCTTGGTCAGGGTTGGTCCTGAACAAGGGATCACAGATTCAGGATATATGGTCGACCATTTTGGAATGTGATGAGGAAACATTTCTTCACTCAGAGGGTGGTGAACCTGTGGAATTTCATACCATAGTAGGCTAAGAAGGCCAAATCACTTAATGTATTTAAGAAAGACACATGTGGATTTCTAGAGGCTGAAGGTGTCAAATGTTATAGAAAGGAAGTATTGCATTGTGGTCGAGAATTAGACTTCATTACGTTGAATGGCATTGTGGGTGAGATGGGTTGAATGGCCTACTTCTAATCTTATTTTCTACATTTCTCTAGAGCTAGTGATGTAGTGCAAATGCAGTCTGAACTCAGTGTCAGAATTTCATCTAATATTGAAGTAAGTGGAGGGAAATTCCCTGAAAGATGGAGTTTTCCTCTGCTTTAGTTCGGATATAGTTCAGGTCTCCACTTTAGACTTACAATAAACAAGTTTGTTGTTTGTACAATGTGATTGTAATGTGGATGTATCATAAAAAAAGCCAAGACTTACTTATGATGGAGCACTTTGGATGATAATTAATAGATTGCTCTTTGTGTTAACATGTCAGAGGTTTGACGATATAGATCTATGAAGAGTCGGAGATCTGAAATGTTAATTCCACCTTCCTTCTTCATAGACATTGCCAGACCTGTTGAATATTTCCAGAATATTTCTGTTTTAGTCAGTTAGTTCTGACTCAGATTTCTGATATTACATGCTACACCTCATGTAATGCCAATGGTGCTGTCTTCAAAGAGCTGGCCTTGAGTAATAATACAAGACTGACTTTTATTGAATTTGTTGTCAGTGTAGAAGAGTCTTTGCTGATATGTTGGAATTGTGATAAACATATAAAGGAGATGCCAGCAGCCATTGATGGGCCTGCTTGCTGTTCATTTTGCACCTGACATGTTCTTACTGGGTAATGCCCCTCCTCTGCAGAACAACAAACACTGCGAAGAGATGCCTCAACTCATTTGGTTTGTTATATAAAAGAAAACAGACCATTTTCAGGCAACAGAAGTGTGCAAAGAAATAATAGTTGTAAGAACAGTTAAAAGGTAATTTTTGAAAATACGTATTGTTTACAGTATACTCTGGTACCAAATGCTTCATGATGTTGGCAAGATTTAAGTTTCGGGAAAAAGACAAATGGGTCTTCAATCATTTTATAAAAGCAGACAATTCCTTTTATGCATTAATTCTCTGATTTATAACTCTATTGTATATTATTTGCAATCTTGACCTTTCCACGCTCTGCCTGAATAGATACTGTAATGCAACCAAGAAATGTATCTTTAACTAACCACCCGTATAATAAGAGCCAGGTCCATCACTTCAATCATTCACACAACACTCTTTAAGCTGTCTGAATGAATTGTGTTCCTGGGCATTGCAAAGCAAATGAGTTACTTTAAATGCATTCAAAAACATTCACTATCTTTAAACATTTTGTAGAGAGTTTTTTTTCCTTGTTGTTTTAACCTTGCATGCTTTTTTAATGATATTGTTCACTTTTTATTTTCCTGTTTGTCGGGCCATAGTTGTATTAATCCTTGTTCTGATTTACTATTTCTCATTTGGCAATAAAACCCTCGTCCTTTGCACTCGTTAATAGTGCCTCTCATTGATGAGAATTTAATACTTCATAAATATACCAGCAACTGTTAATGCCAAGTGAAGGAAGGAATGCCTTCCTGCACATTTCCCATGACCCAAACAGACCATTTTCAGTAAAATATAGCTGCTGGCAACATTTCTGTGTTGTCATTCTTCTGTTGAGGAGAATCCCACATCACCAATTGTGTTGGCTGACTATATGCAAGTTGGCAATTAGTAACGCAATCAGCTCCAAAATTTACACAATAGTCAATATTAATGCTGAATTGGCATCAAAACTGTGTGGGAGCATATTCTTATGGACTAATTGTGTGGGGCACAGAACTAGTAGAGGTAGCAGTAAACAAAGCTTAAGCTAATGGATGCACATGTCTTTGGCATGTTCGTCGTTGGAAGTATTGAGGATGTCACTATGTCACTGGAAAGTAGAATGGACAGAACATAGGAATGCGAGTAGACTGTTTAGCTCCTCAAACCTGTTCTGTAATAGCTAAGAGATGAAAGGAGGCTTCTGAGATGATTGTTTGCAAGAATAATAGAAAGTCAGTATTGGGAATTTGAAGTGGCTGCATAACAGAAGTTTCATAATTGAAGCTGACCCAGATGAGGATGTTTTATACAAGATAAGCGATTGGTTTGTTAAAGCAAAGAAGTAGCAACTGACTTTATTACAACATTTAAAAGATACTTGGACAGGTGCACAGGTAGGAAGAGTTTAATGGGATATAGGCCAATTTAGGAAACCTGGTTGACTTGGGCAAAGGCCGAAAGGCCTGTTTCTGTGCTGTATGACTTTATGACTTACTTTGCAAAGGGAAGTTTACAACAGCTGAGTTCTACAGTGCTTGGTGGGAGTTGAGTCAACCATTGAGAAAAGACTCAGCTACAGCCAACCATTGTAGAACAAATTGTTGCACTTGTTTAATGACTGAAGCTTCTTTCAGTTTACTGAATTCTGTCTACAGGATACAATTAATTTAGTTAGTTAGTCTACTTCAGGAAAACATAGGAGATATGGTTAGTATGTTTGTGGATGACACCAAGATTGGTGGTATAGTGGACAGTGAAGAAAGTTATCTGGGAATTTATCGAGATCTTGATCAACTGGGTCAATGGGTTGCAGAATAGCAGATGGAGTTTAATTTAGATAAATGCAAGGTGTTTTATTTTGGTAAGGCAAGTCACGGCAGGATTTACACAGTCGATGGTAGGGCCCCAGTGAGTCATAGAGTCATAGAGATGTACAGCATGGAAACATATCCTTTGGTCAATGGTGAGATCTAGGGGTTTCGGTTCATTGCTTCTTGAAAATGGAGTCACAGGTAGACAGGATGGTGAAGAAGGCTTCCAGCAAGCATGTTTTCATCAGTCAGAGCATTAAGTATAGGAGTTGGGATGCCATGTTGCAGCTGTACAAAATGTTGGTGAGGCGAAGTTTGGAGTATGCATGGAATTCTGGTCACCCTACTGTCGAAAGGATATTATTAAACTAGAAAGAGTGCAGAAAACATTTATTAGGATGCCACCTGATCTGGAAAGTTTGAACTATAAGGAGAGGTTGGATAAGTTGGGACTTTTTTCCTTGAAGCATCGGAGACTGAGGGATGACATTCAAGAAGTATGCAAAATCATGAGAGGCATAGATGAGGTAGATAGCGGACATCTTTTCCCTATGGTGAGGGAATCTAAAATTAAAAGGCATGGGCTTAAAGTGAGAGGGGAAAGATACAAAAGGGTCGGGGGTAATTTTTTCACAGAGAGGGTGGTGAGAGTCGGGAATGGGCTGCCAGAGGTAGTATTTGAGGAGAGGGATCCACCAGGAATTTCATCATTTAAGAAACATTTAGACAGTTTCATGAATGGGATAGGTATGCAGGCAAATGGGACTAGTTTAAATTGTGAAAACTGGATGGTGTGAGCAAGTTGGGCTGAAAGGCCTGTTTCCATGCTGTAGACTTCTATGACTCGACTTTCTCAAAGTGCAAACCGTTTTTGACTACCACTTTCTGTTGCTCACATAGCTTTTCATTATCCAAGGCTAAAGATTTCTATTCAATGTGCAGACAATTTGGAAAGAACAGTTCAGAATCATGTATGCCACTCAACTGTCTCATTCATTTCAAAACTATCACTGCAAATCTTCAGAATACATAGCAGACCATCTGTAAAATGTTTAGAGTAAAGCTCTTCCTCAGAATTTGCACAATTTGTTCATTGTGAGGACATCCACATTGATACAATTATTTGAAGGCAGTAGTCACAAAGTAGATTGGCAGTGGAAGATAATAGCATGCTGATGGTCTCCCTGGGTGGATCCCTATTCTTAACCATTACTAACATATACAATGTGCCAACCAGAATGAGCATGTTCATAAGTCAAGTGCTTAATAACTTATAAGTGTCAAATGCTTGAATAGGTCTTATATTGTGATAGCCTCAGAAACAAAGCAATGGAATTGTTTTGTGATTTATACTCTTCAGTAACATAAGATGCATATATAACAATTGAGATGTTATGAGCTGTGCAGGACTGAATAGAGATCTGAGTGTTGAAAAATGGGGAGAGATGGAGGATGAGATGGATGCCATCAAAGCCTGTTCCAACCAGTGATGGAATTTTAAAAGCAGCTGGTGGCACTCCTGAGACTGACGCTTCACCAGTCCCCCATTTAGTTGGCAGCTTTTAAAGGCAGGATCTCGTATCTTAAAGAGATCAGAGGCCTAATAGCAACCCATTAACTGCTCAATTAGCTGGGACTCCCCCACATGGCCAAGGCAAGGTTACATTCTTGCTGCCTTTCAATCCTCAAAGGTTTTCTTGCCTTCTATTGGACCTTGGCTGCCCCACCAAAGGCCTAGCTATCAACTGCATTGATGGTTATAATCTTATTTTCAGGATTATACTACAGTTCAATTTCTTGGGGCTATCCCTAAACTGTGGTTCTTCAGCTTCATGTTATATCATATCTTCTGAGTTCTGAGCCACATTTGCTGTACTCACAAGTTCATACCCTAACAGCCTGGGCTTAAACTTAGTCTGTGGTTTATCTCAAGATCCAACACACTTGTCTTGTTTGTCCGTCTCACTGAGAAGAAGGATAGTGAGTTTTTAGTCAGATATAAATTGGTCAGCTCCAATTCTCTATGTGTTGTGATTTCCTCATTGCACAGCTGTATTTACAGCCTGTTTCAAAGTGCTGGTAATTAATCAGCTTGTTAGCTGCTTGACTAATGTGAAACTATCATTACAAGTAAGCTACAATTGACTGATTTGCAAGAAGATATAGTCGAAGTTATGGGTACTTTCCGCTCTGAGTCCAAAAGTAACATATTCCGAACATGAACAAATAAACTACACTGACACTCTTGTGAAAAATCAAGGAAATGCTATATTGTGGCAGGAGCTATGGATGATATTCTAAACTGATGCCTTATTTTTCTATTCCTATAGTTCAGGCAGAAATGAAAGATTTCATAGGCACTGTTGTATCCTGTCATCATGCTTGAATTAACATTAAACCCAGGTGTTTGTGGGATCTTGCTGTGCCAATGGTTGTGATGTTGGCCAATTTAATAGCACTATTTGAAACAATTTACTGTATTGTAAGTTGTTTCGGAGAACTGCATGAGGTGCGATGTAAATGCCAGTATGTTTTCTTTTCAGGAAAATCAATAAAAATGCTGGCACACATCTATGCAAAATATAAGACACAAATTAAACCAACATTTGGATGCACATGAACAGACTGCGAATGTGCCCAAGGTATTTTAATGCAATAAAAAATTGTAGTTTAAAATACTAGAAACATTACAGAAATTTAAACTAAATTGGGAATCAATATAAAATAATATAAATGCATAATGAATTAATAAATCTTGCAGTATCAGATTTTACTTGCTGAATTCAAAGAAAATCATTTTTACTTTGCAAATAAGAAGCTAACAGCTTGCAAGATATTTCAAACCAGTCATAAAATTAATAAAGGAAGCTGTGTATATTACAAATGAATATTTGCCAAGAGGCTTATTACTAGGAATTAAGGTCAGATGAGACTCATTGATAGGCTTCTTAGAAACAAATTAATAAAGATTCATGATAAAAAGTGTTGATAAAGGATACTGATATCCTAGAATAGATCACAAAGAAGGAATTCAGAGGGGAGAAGATTCAGCTAACTAGGTATTTGGAAGGAAAAGGCAATAGTGAATGAAAATAAAAAATATCATTCTAAAACTGGGGAGACTGATTCGAACATTGGGGCGCTGACCAGCCAATTGCTTGGCTTCCTAATCACTTAGAAGTACACAGGTCCTGTTGCACTTATTGCCAGGATCTCACTTGACTTTAATCTTTCCCCCTCTTTCTCAGATTGAGTGGTTAGCTGACTAGTGAGCAGGCAGCCTGCGTTTGTGGAAGACAGAGTAGAGAAGGAGCAATTGGAGGGGTCGATGTTGCCATGGATGTAGATGGTAGATGGAGTTGGGTTAGAATCATTCTGATCACAGGGGAGCTTGAAGGACACAGAAAGGTAATGGTGGGATACACAGCTTCAGATTGATGGGATCATTATTAGTTTTTTTGGAAGAGATTATTTATGGTTGTTTGTTTGGAAGCAATCTTGCTCCTCTGACCTATGAAGGTGCTGGAAAAATTCTTGCCTGCTAGATCCAATATTTCTTGCCAATTGTTGTGTTCTCTGAGTCTTAGCACACAGACCCATCAATGTAACTAAATTATTAACTTCCTGCTCCCTAGACTCACAAACCCCTCTAATGCAGGTTACACATGTTGCTTGCAACCTGCTTCAATTAAAATGCAAGTGGTCTATTACTTTTTGTTGTGGTCAGGTTCAGATTTTTCAGAATTTAACCTACATCTCTCACACGGCTTTCTTCTGACTATTCAAATTATTAAATAATTCCCCAGAATTTGACTAAAGAGGTGGACTATCCAATAGACCAATGAAAGGCAGACGTAGAACAGGTGTTACAGAAAACTTGTAACATAAAGGTGTAAAAAGCTGTATTTAGTCTGTTCTCTCCAATTAAGTTTTAAAACCCCTATTCCAGAAATGATGGTGCATGTGAATTTCTTTTAAGATTGTAGTAACAAGGCCACAATAGTAATGATCAGCTAAAATATTGTATTCAAATTGTAGCATATCATATAAACCAATTAATTTCCATAATAAACTAAGAATGAGAATTAAAGGCTGATGTTTTGTGTTTCTGTAATGTTGGAGACATGATGCAATGATGGTGAAAACCACTAAAAATCATTATCAGACTGGCAGAGAGTCATGGAAACTTCTAGAAGGTTGAGGAGAGATCCGCAGGCCCTGACCATTCAGAGATCTAAGATAGTGATTTTCCAGGACTTTCTGTGGCCGTGATTCATAACAGGAAATCATTTGATGAGGTTAAGAGAAGGTTAAAGGACCTCAGTATTCAATATTCGATGAGATACCCAGCGGCACTTCGTATTACTTACGAGGAGACTGTGCAGTCGTTTCATTCCTTTGAGCAAACCAAAAACTAGTTGGACACTTTAAAATAATGTAGATGTATTTATGGACATGGACAATAGTGTCTGCTTATTTTGTCTTGCTTTTATTACTTGTACTTTCACTCTTTTCCCAAAGAAGCTGTTGTTGGTGAGTTTTTTTTCACGCCAAGATGGAATGGTATTGCTACATTTCTGACTGAGTGTTATAGATCTGATATGGATCAGAGGGTGCTTCAGGCTAACAGCACTCTTTCAGTGAGTACTCTCTATTATTTGTTGTGGGGTGGTTCCTCAGGTGACATTGAGCGATTACAGGAGGTCTGTGAGAGAGAGTTAGGGGTGGAGATCACTCTGAAAACTGGGAGGACATTCGTGACAGTGCAAGGAAGGTTTCAATATGTAATAGTACCCATGCTATGCAGTTAAAGATTCTTCATCTGATGAACTGGGTGTCTGAGAACCCACCGGGCTTGCTGGGATGGCAGAAATTAATTATGGAGCACATTCCCTTGGACATTTTTACAAGCATGGTGCACCACACAACAGACCATTTTTATAAGACATGACAGCCCAACTTGAGTTATTTGGATATAGATTTGTCTGCTATCTTAACTAGGGCATTTGTTTAACCAGGATGGTTCGATTTGTCGAGCCCTGGACCCTGGAGGGGGTTTCCTGAGTTAATACGGATATATATACAATACTCCCGTTTCTTTGTTTGGGAGCTTTGTGTCGAGCATAGCTATTCTGTATTCTGTGTTTTTTTTGCTTTTCTTTCTTTTTATGATCTATTAGTTATTTACTTATTTATTGGTATTGTTTCGCACAGTGTTAGGGTTTGTTTTGTATTAAAGGGTAGGTTAGTAGTTAGTAGACAGTAGTTGTATTGTAATTTGTGTTTTTTTCTTTTTATTATACTTGCATTTGTTATTGATTGTATTTTTCAATAATTTTATATGTTTGCAAAGTTAAAAAAAATTGCCAATAAATATATATACAAAAAAAGAATTCTTCATAAGGCTTATCTAGACCTAGATCGTCTTGCAAATTTAAGCAGGGTGTGTCTTCAATGTGCTCCAAATGTAAAATAAATACGGGTCCCCTCACTCATTGTCTGTGGTCCTGCCACAGACTCCGTGTGTACTGGAGCACTGTAGCCGGAGTAATAGAGAGGGTCTTGAGGACCGAAGGCAAGGTGGACCCATTTTCTCTTCTCCTGGGTTTGCCAAATTTACCTCCCTTAGATGTACATGGTAGAAAGCTTTTTAGCATCCTCACGTTTTTGCTAGGAAGAACATTCTGATGTGTTGGATGTCTGAGAACGCACCCCCCCACCACTACCACCCCGGGTCTGTCAGGGTGGCATAAGTTAATTATGGAACATATTCCTTTGGACTTTCTTACAAATGTGGTGCACCAGAAAATGGACAACTTTTACAAGACATGGCAGCCCTTTTTGAATTATTTGGAAACAGATCTGTCTGCCATTTTAGTTAGGGCTTTTGTCTAGCCATGGTGGTTTGGTTTAATAAACCTAATGTCCTGAGAGGAAGAATTTCGAGCAAACATGGGTTTAATAATTGATGCTCTCGAAGGTTGAGAGCTGGGGTCTCGTTATGCTGTGCGGCATTATTTATTTATTGATGAGTTAGTTGTGAGTTCTTTTGTAGAGTAGTATAGTAGTTGGTTTATCGTTGTTGTTGTTTTTGTTGTTATAATGTTGTATTTTCATATTTTTGTAATTTTATAATATGGTAAAGAAATTTTTTTTGAAAAAAACGTTGACATGTTGCTGTTCCAAAGACCTTAATCTGAAGTTTGAGTTACAAATTCATGGAAGAGACATGAACACTCTTAAAGGGGGAATAAGATTTGTACAAATATCATAATTTGAAAATATTTCAATCCTAAGACCTTTTAAAATTAAATAAACCTAGGCTGTGGTCATACAATCCTCAAGTGCACTCATTGTTAGGCCACCTAGTTTAGCTTTGGAAAAAAAAATCCAATCCTATAGTTAAAATAGTTTTCATTGTTGACATATCTGAAGTGGTGTTGCTACAGCTAAGTCTATTATGAAACAAAAACAGAAATTCTGAAAAATCTCTGCAGGTCTGGTAGCATCTTGTTGAGAAAAATCAGAGTTAATGTTTCAGGTCCAGTGACCTTTCTTCAGAATTGTCTTATGAATACTTGGCTGAGTATCAAAAGACTCAAGACTACTTATCTCAACACAGGAATGAATTCACATTTTGATTGACAGTTTCAAAAGTCTATTAAATATTTAGCTGTCTTCGATATTGATTTTGGATATACAATTTTAAAAAAATAATAGATTGACTATTTGAAGTGAAGGTTGAAGCTGGAATAGAGACTAAATTGTATATCTCCCTTTAAGTAACACTTACAGACAGGAGAATCCATCACTGCTGAAATGAAATACTGTAGACTGGACTGAGGAAAGAATCTGGTAACAGCATTTAACAATTAAAAGAAGCCTTTAAAAAGCTTTATTCACTGTTTCACTTTGTCATTGAAGCAGTCACTTCTGTTTTGCACTAAAACAAATCACTTTTATGGACAAATCTTCAGAGCTGAAACCAGGACAAAGAAGAAAGAAGAAAGCATTACAGTTGCAGTCAAACAGCAGCCTATGACCAGCTAAGGCCAGGGCCACTAAAGATAGTGCAGCTCAAAGCCAATTTAACTCAAGAAGAGCTGGAAGAAACTTGAGCAGCTGTTGAAAAACTTTCACGTATCACTTACAATCCTGAAATTTTTGCAAAAACGAAACCGCCACAAATTTTCCAACATTCAAATGGAAGGCATCGAATCTCCGACCTTAATTTAATTTATTCCAAAAGGCCTGTTGTGCTGTATTTTCTGAAACTTAACATTTCTAACTCAGAGAAACCAGCCATTAAACAAATTATTATCGGGAATGAAGACTTGCATAGGCTGAACAAACAGCCAGATAAAAGATGGTCAATACTCAAAAATCAATTACAATCAATTGCAAACTGAATTGATTCTGGAACTCTGGAACTCATGCCCACTATGTGACAACTGTCAGAGACCATTTATCAATTTATGGGTAGAAG
Source organism: Chiloscyllium plagiosum (assembly GCF_004010195.1). Taxonomy (NCBI): domain Eukaryota; kingdom Metazoa; phylum Chordata; class Chondrichthyes; order Orectolobiformes; family Hemiscylliidae; genus Chiloscyllium; species Chiloscyllium plagiosum. The sequence continues at coordinate 30,322,598 of NC_057731.1, read as the reverse complement.
TTAAAAAAATCACACAATACCAAGTTATAGTCCAACAGGTTTATTTGGAAGTACAAATTTTCAGAGCATTGCTCCTTCATCAGGTAGCTAGTGGGGCATGATCATAGGACACAGAATCAAACTGTTGTAAAACTGATGCGATGTATTGAACAAGCCTAGATTGCTGTTAATTCTTTAATCACTTAGAATGGGTTTGCAGATTTCGATTCATTAATATGTAAATCCCAGAACTTCTTTCAAGTCACATTCCTGAGATATGGAATGTTGTATTATAAGAATATGGATACCAATAAGTTTCTTCAAAGGCTTTGTAGTTATCTTTATATAATTTTTAAAACATTGTGTAAAATGGGATTTGTAATAATTGTTTGTATTATATTGAGCAACATTGTTGGAAAAGTGCACTTTATTTCTTAGGTTGGTTTTGGAGAGCTTGTTATCATAAGTTTGGATTTAAAGAGACAAGGGAACATTTGTTAATCATGTTGTTAAGTTTGCCAATGTCTTTATTTAAAGTTAATAAGCAGGTGATGGCTATTACATATCTGTGCACACAGATATGGAGAGCCCCTGTAGCACTGCATATTGGATGGGAATGGTAAGATTGGAGAGACAGTGTTTACTTTCTTCCTCAAAAGAAATTATGTATGTCTTGCCTTCAACCTCTGTAACTGACTTGCATTCTACTAACATTGCCAAGACAATAGCAAGGACCACAGACCCACAAGGAGTACTGTCCAATACACTGTAGTCACACTCAGAGAAAATATCTAACTCTGCAATGTGAATCTTCACTACCAGGCTGCACAGCAGCATTTAAGACCATAAGACATAGGAGTGGAAGCAAGGCAATTCAGCCCATTGAGTCCACTCCGCCATTTAATCATGGCTGATGGGCATTTCAACTCCACTTACCCGCACTCTCCCAGTAGCCCTTAATTCCTTGTGAGATCAAGAATTTATCAATCTCTGCCTTAAAGACATTTAACGTCCCGTCCTCCACTGCACTCTCTGGCTGAAGAAATATCGCCTCATTTCCATTCCAAATTGACTTGCTCTACATCTAAGGCTGTTCCCATGGGTCCTAGTCTCCCTGCCTAAGAGAAACAATTTCCCAGTGCCCACCCTTTCTAAGCCATGCATTATCTTGTAAGTTTCTATTAGATCTCCCCTTAACTTTCTAAACTCTAATGAATACAATCCCAGGATCCTCTGTTGTTCATTGTATGTTAGGCCTACCATTCCAGGGATTATTTGTGTGAATCTCCGCTGGATATGCTCCAGTGCCAGTATCTCCTTCCTGAGGTGTGGGGCCAAATATTGGACACAGTATTCAAAATGGGGCCTAACTAGACCTTTATAAAGTCTCAGAAGCACATCACTGCTTTTATATTCCAACCCTCTTGGGATAAATGACATTTACATTTGCTTCTTTAATCATGGACTCAACCTGCAAGTCAACTTTAGAGAATCCTGTACTAGCACTCCCAGATTCCTTTGTACTTTGGCTTTATGAATTTTCTCACGGTTTAGAAAATAGTCCATGCCTGTATTCTTTTTTCCAAAGTGCAAAACCTCACATTTGCTCACATTGAATTTCATTAGCCATTTCCTGGACCACTCTCCTAAACTGTCTAGATCGTTCTGCAGTCTCCCCACCTCTTCAAAACTACCTGCCCGTTTGCCTAACATCATATCATTGGCGATCTTCACCAGAATGCCCCCAGTCCCTGCTGAGGAACCCCCCCCCACGCCCCTCTCCAGTCCTTGCTGAGGTTCAGTACAAGAACAGCATCTATTTCTGCTTGGGAACCCCGCAGCTGTCAGGACTCAATATCAAATTCAATAACTTTAGAACCTTCTTTGAATTGCTTTCAATGCATTTCCATTCTTAAATAAGGAGTCTAACACTACCTACGGTGCTGCAGGTGTGGCATCATTTGACAGTATTCCCAGAAATATCTGATGCATTGATCAATAAACAAGTTAAGAAGCAAGGTTCCCATGGCCAGCATACAGGCCTGAATGGGCCCAACTTAGTATTGGATAGAAAGTTGGAGTGCAACATCCAACCGATGACATGTGGAAATGAGCATAAATTGGCAGCATATATCCAGAGCCATGATTGTATCAAGCATGAATACTAAATGGGATGACATGCAAAGAAATAGATGGTAAATTGCCCCAGTGCCACAACCTGAAACACTAAAAAATGTATTGAGCATAAGACATAGTCTAACATTGTTCAAGGTAAACTCTTAATTTAGGGAAAGGAGTGTTGTGGTACAAGCATATAATTTTAAAAAGACATAATCATAAACTACCGACAGTCACCATGTTCCTTGTAAGAGTATGATGTATTTCTCCCATAACTTGTTAGGCAGCTTGAAGTAACAGTGATAGGAGTAAAATGCACTGCACACAGCTCCCAATGATCTTTATCTATAAATCGCCTTACTTTAAATAAAAACCACACATTATTGTTTCACTGATCCTATGTGTGATTGGAATGTTTATGTTGAAAAGAAGAATTTAACATTCATTCCTAGTTGCTCTTGAGAAGATGGTGAGCAGTATTCTTGAACCAACGTAGTCCATTATTTCATTAATAGAATTTAAATCTACATACAATTATGGGGCTTTGAACTCAGGACATTTTAAAGCTGTTCCGTTAACCAGTGTATTTCTCGGGGTGGCTAGGTGCCTGCGGAATCAAACAGAAGCCTCACTGATCAATGCAAATTAGGGCACTACGAAATATGCATGATCCAAGTGCTGTTATAACTGTCCACTGGGAAGAGCAATCCATTCTGGATGTGCTACTCAAATGTGGTAGTACAGCAGAGGTGTCGGAAAAGGCCAAAGTTTGCATTACCAGTGAGAAATATGTCCCAGTATCAACCTAGGTATGTTTCTCAAAATGTTTCTGTGGTTCTGCCACTACCATGATAAAAACTGCAGTATATTTTCTCCTTTACAGTTATCTCTGGTGGTGACTTGCTGTTGCTCTTCGCCTAAGAAAACTGTAAGCACTGTTAGCATGTAGAAGTCTCCATAACATAACTGTCTACCACGGCAGGTATCAAAACAGGTGCAAAAGCAGAAATTGCTGGAAAACTCTGCAGGTTTGGCTGTTTCTATGGAGAGAAATCAAAGTTAACCTTTTGGGTCCAGTGACCCTTCTTCAGGACACTATCAAAGCAGGAGGTAGTGGTTCAACTCACAGTTTCACACTGTGCCAAGAAGCTGAATCTTACAGGACTCCTATACTTTTTTATTGGTGGCAACAAATGTGATTACTCACACTGATATCCAGGAATTTCCCTGCAAATGATGTCCAACATAGCCTTTACTAAAAGATAAATTTGTGATGCAACTAATTTAAGATTTTTGTAAATTGGTAGTTTATGAGAAATGGTATTGTTGTGGTGGAATTACTTTCTAATGCTAAAGCCAAGTTATAAAGGTATCAATAGCTTAATATACATTTTTATATCTAAATCTATATAAAATTATGTGCTTACTGACCAATGAATGCATTCTAGTTTAAATTAATTCTAAGCCTACATAACTCATGTATTTCTAATTATATTCCTAGTGGTGATTTTAAAATTAAATCTACTTTTGTTTAATTAAAATATGGTTACGATTTTTTTATGCATGCAATGACTTTGAGCCAATATTATTGTACATGTATTTAAAAGCGACAGTGTTGGAAGTACACACTGGCTAATTGGGTTCTAAGTGATGAAAGATACATTGTATTTACTGGAACATTTTTAATGAATTTTTACTTTTTATGAATAAAGATCACCTCAAATTGTAATGTCTCATATGGTCAGAATATCTTACCATTGACACAGATCACATGTAGCATGTGTCTTGGAATTATGTACATACTTAAGGAAATAAGATAAAAAAAAGGTTTTCTTGCACTTTAGGATTTAAACTGGAAGTGGTCAGGAATGACCAATCACAGAGAAATAGATTGACTGAAAGATATCTGTCCTCTGCCAACTCAGAAAATAGAAGAAACAAGAGGAAGAATCAGTGAAAGTTGAAAAGTTTCCTCAACTTTTGATATGAACAAGACTGTGGATATTAAATGTGCTCAAACAATACCAATTAAAACATCTGGCCACAAGATGACCAGTTACAGTCATTTTAACATGTTTTCTTGATAGAAAAACTGCCATCATGAATGACAATTATGAGAAAATAGGTTGAAATTCCATGTACAGACTGCGATTTTTCATTTTCAGAAGAAGTGTAGGGTGGACATATTAGATGTTGTCTCTGATTAGCAGAGACATTGGCATTGAACATGCATCCGATGATAATTTACAGTTAACTGTCAAGCTTTGCTCTGATCTTAAATTAGACTGGTAAATTCTGATTGGTCAAGACATTGCTGTGAAAGATGAATCAGACAAACCTGTCACTTGTTTCAAAATTGAAACATGTTGCCGTGTGAGCACATATCCTTTCTATCTCGAAAGGACTGGGTCATCTGCGTTAATATATGCAGCTTCTGGAACATACATGTTACATACATATTACAGGCCTAATTGATCATCCCAAATTGGTTGTCAGTGCAATGTTTTCCATGCTCAGGATTATTTAGCAATAGAGTCCAGTCATAGAATCACATCGAATGTTGAACACTGCATTTGGAGCTTTGCAAACAGAGCTTTGACTGGATATAGTAACAGTCCTGATTTCTATTGCACTACCCTAGTGGAGTGTAACAATGGGAATTGGGCATCAAATCAAAGTCAGCATTTCTTACTCATTCTCAAATCCCCATGAAAAGTGACGGTTAGTCATCTTCTTAACTGACTTATTCAGCTTTTCCAAGGGTAGCCAAGCATGCACCACATTGCCATGCACCTGCAGTCATATATAAGTCAGATCTAGGTATCATGGCAGATTTCCTTTCCAAAAGATATTCATGAATCACTAAGCAAAGAAAACCTGAAAAATTGTGGATGCTGAAAAGCTGAAACAAAAACAGATGTTTAACTCACTGCCACAATTCTTCCAGATATGTCCACCTTGAAGAAGTTCTGCTCCTCTCTCTGACAGAGAGACTTTTTTTTGTATTCACCATCATTACTTTTGTTGTCACATCTGGTTGTTGACAAGGTATTTGCCAAAACTTGTTCCCACAGCCACATCACATTCCCTAGTGACTCCTTTCGGTTCAGACTCACCCCATGGGAATTCTGACTGAAATTTCATCCTTTGTGTTTTGAATCCACCCAGGATCACAGGTATCACTGTGACATACAACATCGCTCAGATAGCAGTTCTCACCACATCCTGAGATTCACACTCAATGCCATGTGTTATCATGTACACACTCTGAACCTCTCTCTCCAAAAGCACCACCTCACGTTGGCTCAGAGCTGCCCTGCCCTCTAGTTCCATTTCATCTTTCAGCTCATTCAACATTCTAAGAAACTTTACCTTTCAGGCATCAAGAAGCATAAGATGTAACAACTTAGAGATACCCATGCTCCTCTGGAACGTCCCTTCCCTTCCAGCTGACTCCATCCCCTCTCCAACCCCACCTCCTGTCGAGTGTTTACTATCCCTTCTGCCCTTCTGCTCTCTGGTACTCAGCAAAGGTCTCAGTTTTGTCCCCCTGCGACCCTACCTAAATGAATTTCGGGCACCACATGATGTTGGACTTTTCTTCTGTCATCTTTGTCCCCATGCCCATTTCTCTGGACAGGAGTCCTGTTCCATCCTAGAGACCCCTTCACCCACCTCCTTGATCAGATGGGCTTAGGAGTGACTGATGGAATTTAATTTAGATAAATATGATATGTTGCATTTTGGTAAGGTAAACCAGGGCAGGACTTATACAGTTAACAGTGAGGCCTGGTGAGTATTGCTGAATACAGAGACCTAGGGATGCAAATGCATAGTCCCTTGAAAGTGGCATTTGGCATTCATTGGTCAGTGCATTGAGAATAGGAGTTGGGATGTCATGTTACTACTGTATAGGACACTGGTGAGGCCAGTTTTAGAATACTAGGTTCAATTCTGGTCTCCCTGCTAAATGAAACATGTGTTAAACTAGAAAGAGTTCAGAAGAGATTTACAAGGATGTTGCCAAGATTGGAGGGTTTGAGCTATAGGGAGAGGTTGAATAGGCTGAGCTTTTATCTCAGGAGCATCGGAGGCTGAGGGATGATTTTATAGAGGTTTATAAAATCATTAGAGGCATGGATAGGGTGAATAGCCAAGCTCTTTTTTCCCAGGGTAGGGGGTGCCAAAACTAGACAGCATAAGTTTAAGGTGAGAGGGGGAAGGTGTAAAAGAGACCTGAGGGGCAGCTTTTTCACATAGAGTGTGGTGCATGTATGGAATGAGCTGCCAGAGGAGGTGGTGGAGCTGGTACAATTACAGCATTTAAAAAGCATCTGGATGTTGCCAGGATTGAAGGATTTGAGCTATAGGGAGAGGTTGATTAGGCTGGGGCTGTTTTCCCTGGAGCGTCAGAGGCTGAGGAGTGACCTTATAGTGGTTTATAAAATCATGAGGGGCATGGATAGAACAAATAGACAAAGTCTTTTCCTTGGAGTGGGAGAGTCCAGAACTAGAGGGCATAGGTTTAGGGTGAGAGGGGAAAGACATAAAAGAGATATAAGGGGCACTTTTTCATGCAGAGGGTGGTGTATGCATGGAATGAGCTGCCAGAGAAACTGATGGAGGCTGGTACAATTGTAACATTTAAAAGGCATCTGGATGGGTATGTGAATAGGAAGGGTTTAGAGGGACATGGGCCGGCTGCTGGCAAGTTGGGATATCTGGTCGGCATGGACGAATTGGACCGAAGGGTCTGTTTCCATGCTGTACATCTCCATGACCCGATGACTCTATGACATGCATAATTTTGTCACTTATGAGGTACCTGATTGGCTTTATTTTGAGGTGTTTGTCACAACTTATAGATGGTTGCAATATATTCTCTAAGCTCTCAATCAGGGCGATTTCTTGAACAGGAATGTAAAAAGATATGAAAGTGACATCACCAATAATTATGTTTTACTGCACTTTTTTAAAATTAGTAGAGAATAATGACCTAACACTAACAGTGGTACTGAAATGCAATGAAGCCTTTCACAATTCTGCAGTAAAAACCTGCTTTAACTAATAGAAGCAAGCATGTCCCATTTTCATTTTGCAACACATTCACTATTCAATAGCTAGTTTTTAAGGAGTGGCAAGCGCATTGTTTATTAGTATTTATTCAGTTAATGTGAACCCCTATGGCTCGACAAGTTAATTAAAATGAAATCATTCAAGATTATTTGATTCAACTGGCAATTATTTACATAATATAAAGAAGTGGCATACTGTTGTAAATTATTCAGAAGAAAAATGCAATGCCTGAGAAATTTCTAACAATCCAAAACTTCAAGAAAATATTTGTTCTAAAAAGTTTCTAAAGTAATGAACAAAGTTCCAGAGTTGCCAGCAGAATTATCTTATCTACAGTCCAAACATGCATACTAAGCAGCCAACAACATGCATGTTCTACTGGTGTTATTTCTTTACCACTGAGTTCTGGAATTTCAACAGGGAATTCTGGTGTGTTTGTAAAGCTACCTTCAAAACACTCCTCTTCTTTAGATAAATCTTGCCTCACAATATTACCTGCATGCTACTCTGTGATAGACACTATTACTTAAAAAAAATCTCCTTGCTAAAATTGGTATTGCATTTCCTGCATCTTTGAATACTTGTTTATGGCCTCACAAACTGCTATGATAAAAAATAAAAAAGCTCCACAGTTAGCTTTTCTTTATTTTGTTGTGCTTAGTGAACAAGAATGCCATCTTTAAATTATAATTTTCAAAACATCTATACAATAAAATGACTTAAAGAAAACATATGGTCCATATTTTCCTCTAGCCTTGATTGTTTATAAGGTTTCGTCTTGTTTGATGTGGATCTTTATACACATAGTTGAAATTCTCAGGAAATTTTGCTGAAAATAAGATTCTACATGCCACCTGATCAATAAACTACCATTATCATGCTTCTGAGAACGCTATTCATTAAGTAGATAGATTAATTAAATTGAGAGTAGCAAAATATAAGAAAATAAAGTGTCTTATTTAACCACTAATCTTTGATGGAGTTATAAAATGCTCCTAGCAATATGTAGTTTAGACTAATTTTATTTAGCTAGTATTGTCTTTCTGGAGAATATCAGCTATATTTATTCACTAGGAGAAAGTGAGGACTGCAGATGCTGGAGATCAGAGCTGAAAAATGTGTTGCTGGAAAAGCGCAGCAAGTCAGGCAGCATCCATCCAGAATCGGCGTTTCGGGCTTCCTGAAGAAGGGCTTATGCCCGAAACGTCGATTCTCCTGTTCCTTGGATGCTGCCTGACCTGCTGCGCTTTTCCAGCAACACATTTTTCAGCTATATTTATTCACTGATGAATTCCCCTTCCACATAAGAAGAGCAATTTCTTATATCTTAAATATAGCTAGCCCAAAACATATAATTGCAACAGATACAACTACTTAGACAGCTTATAAATGTCATCCTTTATGTGGGGAAGTTTAAAATCTATTTGCAAAACTTGCATTCTTTTGTGACGTAGGTGTCGTTTCCCATTTGCGAAATGATTTAATTATTTCACTCTTCCTAAGTGATTCTATTTATAATTACAGATTAGAGAACTAAAATAAAATATTCACTGTTTTTAAATGGCTGATGACAGTCCTGGCTATTTTTGACTAAGCTTGTCACAAAATCAATTTTATGTCTGAGAGAATATCTTGCTAGATAAATCCAATCATGTGTGGCATGTTTGCAGAATCACAATATGGTACAATTTTGTGAATATGGTTGACCCTGAATTACATTTGCACAGCATAATTTCAAACTGTGAAGATTCCCAGTGGCTCAGTGGACCAATGCTCAATGAAGTATTGCAGTAGTTACACAGATCACCAAAATTCCAAATTCAATTAATCTGTGTGGAGTCTATAAAACCACATTGCATAGACTCCCAACTGTGTCACATAGGTTCGATGAAGATTTACAAATATCAAATGTACATAATGAGTAGAAAGGATTTTAATTGGGAATTATTCTGTAATCATACATCAGATATCTTTGATATTTAAAAGATGTCTTGTTCTTTCTTAATTTCTGGAAATTGAGCCTTTTTTGTCAGACTAAACAGCTTTTAATTATGGTGCTTTTAAACCAATTTCCATTCATCTTGTTGTGATGATAGTTCACTATAATCATGAATATGCACTAAATTTATCAGGCTGCAGCTACAGCAACAAAAAAATACCAGAACTTTGCACAACTTTGAATGCCTGAACATCCTTACTGCAAAATGCAGATAATTCTTTAGTTATCCCGAAGTTCCTTCCAGTGATGGCCTAACTATGGAAGAAGCCATCACTCCTAAGCTAGTTGGAGCAAAATCACAATGCATTTGCAGAAAGTACAATTTAAGATTTAACTAAGTGGTTCAGAAAATTCTTCTCAGTATTTTTAGATCATTGTGCTCAAATCATTTCACAACTTCTACATTGGAAATGATTTTGTCATTCTGACATTATGCATCGATTGTTAAGGCATGTTAGTCATAACAAGTGAAACAGAAAGGATGTTCTTCCTGTTGCTTTTTTTGTGGGGAATTTATTAATGCAAATGCATTCCTTTAAAATCATCCATGCTCTGAGTGAATGCTGAATTTAACATTGATTAGTATATGTTATAAATGTTAATCATGGGAGTGAAATAAAAAGATAAAGTTGCCACAGTCCATCTGGACCATAGGACTATTCTTACATTAGACAGAAATGCCTGGTGGTGGTTTAACTCGAGGGTCACCACACTCAGGTGAGGGGAGAGATTGAGAAGGAGAGTTCTTTATTGTGGCTTCAGCTGGTGTAAGAAGTGAACCCTTGCTGTTGGTATCATCTGAACTAACTGACTCCCAGAATCAAGTACAGCGTAGTCTTCCAATCAAGTCACGTGGATGGGAAATCCAATGACAATTTGCATTTATACTGTGGCTCGTCATAGCAATGCTCTCAAACAAAATTTGCCATCAAGGCAAATAAAGAAATGCTACGAGAGAGATCCAAAAGCTTGGACACACAGGTACATTAAACTAGAGAGGGAGGCAAAGAGATGGAGAGATTTAAGGAGGGAATCCCAAAGTTTAGCATTAAGGCATTTTTGTGCTGTTTGAAATACACACTCTGCACAGGAACTCTTGAAGAGTGTGTGTGCAGAGGATGGCTGGTTGGAAGATATACCATAATTCTCCAAAATGACAGGCCAGCTCATAGTCATTTAAAGTTCTTCAAAATATCACTTTCCACTCACCTCCTAACCACCCATTAGCCCTCAGTTGCACATAACAGCCCTATACATTCTCAGGTTACTCATGCTATTCTCATATTTTCTTCCATGACCCCTCAAATATCCATGCAACTCATCCCTAAGTGCACTATTTACAGTCTTTTGTCATGTTGGTTTAGGGCCACACCTAAGGGATTGGGTTCAAGGTAGCCTGGTTGATGAGTAAGCAAAGTCAAGAACTGTCATCCAGCTTGGGCTTCTGTAGAACTCTATGGCATGTTAACATAATGTACAATCATACATGGTAGTCTGAGAGATACCAGGTTTACAGCCTTATGTTACATTTTTAAGTGTTTTCTACACGTATTTAATTCTCTGTTCACTCTATTCGAACTGCCCATACTCCGCTATTTATGCTCTGTGGGAAGTAGGTCTCTGACATCATTAAGGTTACTCCAGAGTCAAATACAATGGTCTTCCTGAAGCTTTTCTCCCCCAAATGATAGATTATCCTTTTTGTGCATCTGAAATGAATTGCTTAGGTTACTTCTTACAACATTTACTATTCATTTTATCTTTCTCTCCACCTTTTTCCAAGTATTAGTTGAAGGATGTTACATTGCTGTAGCTGCAGGAATACATGGGGAAGTTGGATTGTTTCGCTGGTATTAGCATCTATATCAGGTTGTGGTGTTATGTTTCCTCATACATTTGATGTTTTAAAGTCAGTATTGCATGCAACATCACTTTACATGTTGGAATGTTACCTCAAGCTGCATGGAGATGCTAAATTAGGTGCTAATATGTGCTAATCATGGAGTATTACTTGATATAACCATGAGATTGGCACCAGAATATAGCTTATAATTAGTTTGGTAATGAGTTACATAGACTGGTTCTATCGAATTGACATTATGTGTTTGTTTAATTTCTCCTAGAGAGTGTTATATTGGTGTTATATTAATATTGCTCAAATGAACAAACATCCCATTACAGTATTAACCCATTCCTTATGGTTCTGTTCCAAGACACAATGTCAGCTTGGAAGTGATTAGGTTTGATGCTTGGTGTGTTCTTTAGAGCTCTTGGAGAAGTGGCCCTTTTTCCGACAATGAACACATCATTGGAGTAACGCTGGACAGTTTTGTTTTCGCTGATGTGAATTTTTGGAATCAAACCTGTGACAAGATATTGTAGCATTGCATTGTTTAGGATTTTGCACTGAAGTTCTCACATATGATATGTTTTTCAAAGGAGATGTCTGTTTCCTCTAATTGAATACTATATTGTGCTTTAAGCATCAACACATTCTGTAACATGTTCTGCATTCATAGAGTCATAGAGTCATAGAGATGTACAGCATGGAAACAGACCCTTCGGTCCAACCCGTCCATGCCGAGCAGATATCCCAACCAATCTAGTCCCACCTGCCAGCACCCGGCCTATATCCCTCCAAACGCTTCCTATTCATATACCCATCCAAATGCCTCTTAAATGTTGCAATTGTACCAGCTTCCGCCACTTCCTCTGGCAGCTCATTCCATAAATGTGCCACCCTCTGTGTGAAAAGGTTGCCCCGTAGGTCTCTTTTATATTTTTCCCCTCTCGCCCTAAACCTATGCCCTCTACTTCTGGACTCCCCGTCCCCAGGGAAAAGATTTTGCCTATTTACCCTATCCATGCCCCTCATAATTTTGTAAACCTTTATAAGGTCACCCCTCAGCCTCCGACGCTCCAGGAAAAACAGCCCTACCCTGTTCAGCCTCTCCCTATAGCTCAAATCCTCCAATCCTGGCAACATCCTTGTAAATATTATCTGAACCCTTTCAAGTTTCACAACATCTTTACGATAGGAAGGAGACCAGAATTGCATGCAATATTCCAACAGTGGCTTAACCAATGTCCTGTACAGTCGCAACATGACCACCAACTCCTGTACTCAATACTCTGACCAATAAAGGAAAACATACCAAGCACCTTCTTCACTATCCTATCTACCTGCGACTCCACTTGCAAGGAGCTATGAACCTGCACTCCAAGGTCTCTTTGTTCAGCAGCACTCGCTAGGACCTTACCATTAAGTGTATAAGTCCTGCTAAGATTTGCTTTCCCAAATGCAGCACCCCGCATTTATCTGAATTAAACTCCATCTGCCATTTTTCTAGATTAGTGGTGCTGGAAAAGCACAGCAGTTCAGGCAGCATCTGAGGAGCAGTAAAATCGACATTTCGGGCAAAAGCCCTTTATTCGGAGTACAGGCAGAGTGCCTGAAGGGACTCTGCCTGTAATCCTGATGAAGGGCTTTTGCCCGAAACATCGATTTTACTGCTCCTCGGATGCTGCCTGAACTGCTGTGCTTTTCCAGCATCAATAATCCAGAATCTGGTTTCCAGCATCTGCAGTCATTGTTTTTATCCATCTGCCACTTCTCAGCACATTGGCCCATCTGGTCAAGATCCTGATGTAATCTGAGATAATCCTCTTCGCTATCCACTACACCTCCAATTTTGGTGTCATCTGCAAACTTACTAACTGTACCTCTTATGCTCGCATCCAAATAATTTATGTAAATGACAGAAAGTAGAGGACCCAGAACTGATCCTTGTGGCACTCCACTGGTCATAGACCTCCAGTCTGAAAAACAATCCTCCACCACCACCCTCTTCTACCTTTGAGCCAGTTCTGTATTCAATGGAGATTTTTCTGTATAATGCTCCTTGAGTAATTTTATAGACTCTGTATTCACTGGTATTTGGACTGCTTGTTTTAGACTGAGATCTGCTTTTGATTGAGTGAATTATCTAAGAGACAAATAATGATTCTGTCATAAATGATCTCTTCTTGTGACGTTGCAGTTACATGGTTCATACTGTCAATGCAGGTTACAAATGAAGCTACCTACACACCCTCCTCAAAGTTAATAACTGCTACTGAATCATGATCTCAGCAGTGTCTTAATTGTTTTTGAAGTGAAATATTGATCAAAACTTGTTATGAGGCTATAAAATGCAATTTTGATTCTCACTGATCTGCTGTTGATCTAAGACATGATCTGATGTTGTTCCCATGTAATAGAGAAGTGTGCTAGACTGTGCTGCATTTGATTTGGCATCACATCGTGATGATGTTCAAAATATTAGGTCAGAAGTCACCTGACACCAGGTTATAGTCCAACAGGTGTATTTGAAATGACAAGCTTGTGATTCAAAGTAAACCTGTTGGACTATAAGCTGGTGTCATGTGACTTCTGACTTTGTCCACCCCAGTCCAATATCGAATCCTCCACATCAAAATATTAGGGGTACTATATTTTCTATATTTGCTAATTTGTTGATCAATGAAAATAGATTTGATAAAATTGTCTTGGGGAGAGTGGTACCAGTGAATGTTATTGCATTAAGTGATTGTTGGTAGATTTGCGGTTATTGATCATTTTCTTCATTTGGATAATGATTGTTGGAATTTTGATCTTCTTGTACTATACTCATGTTGTCACCTTGTTTTTTTTTATTTAATGTTGTGCATCTCTGTTGTAAAGATTGTTGTTTAGCATTAAAATCAAAATTATTACAATTTTTGTCATTTTAAATGCTGTTTTCAATGTAAAATTTGGTTCTTCTTTACTAATATGGAGTTTTCATATTGATTATGATGTAATTTGTGCTGATTTCTTGTGTCAGAGGTATTTCACCCTGTATTCAACAATAGATTCAGATTCATGCCCTTTGACTTTGTCTCTGAAGGCATGTTTTAATAATTAAACTTGAAAATTTCATAGTTCCTACATTAAAAACATTTCTTGTTCAATGTTTCAAAATATTGTGGGCGGCACGGTGGCACAGTGGTTAGCACTGCTGCCTCACAGCACCAGAGACCCGGGTTCAATTCCTGCCTCAGGCGACTGACTGCGTGGAGTTTGTGCATTCTCCCTGTGTCTGTGTGGGTTTCCTCTGGGTGCTCCGGTTTCCTCCCACAGTCTAAAAATGTGCAGGTCTGGTGAATTAGGTAAAAACAATGACTGCAGATGCTGGAAACCAGATTCTGGATTAGTGGTGCTGGAAGAGCACAGCAGTTCAGGCAGCATCCAAGGTGCAGCGAAATTGACGTTTCGGGCAAAAGCCCAAATGGCCATGCTAAATTGCCCGTAGTGTTAGGTGAAGGGGCAAATGTAGGGGAATGGGTCTGGGTGGTTGGCGGGTCAGTTTGGACTTGTTGGGCGGAAGGGCCTGTTTCCACACTGTAACTAATCTAATTAACAATTTAGCTTCACTGTGAGAGAACTGAGACAAAATTACACAAAAAGTTTTTATTTCTGATTTTCTTTTCAATCAATGTACCTTAAGCCTGTTATTACAATAATTTCTTAGTTTGTTGACAGATTTACCTTTGAATGAATAGTCTGCAGCTGCTAAATGACAACCAGAAATCTTGCTCTGAAAGAATTCAGCTTCCCAGTGTAGCTTTTCAGGGTTTTCCTCTAAGGGATTGACTCTGCCCTGGGTGTTCAGTAATCTACCTCATTCTGAAGTGCTTAATCTGGATTTACCATCTTGGTTGCTACTAGGGTTTTATTGCTCTTGCTTTTTATTTTCCCTTAAGTTTGTTTCTGTTATTACCGGCTGTAAAAATCTTACATTGACTTACATTTATCCTGGTGATCTCCCTGCAGGAGTTTTCTGTCCAGAGATTCTTCATTCATAGCAGAAATTCAGCTCTGTGACCCTTCTGGCTGTTAGCTGGTCCAAAATGTATATTGAGAACTGTTGGAGAAGTGATTTTTTGATCTTCACCACTGCCACACTTTTATTGGTAGTTTATTTCATTGCTGCTCCCCTCTTTCATCATATGGTTTTAGGGCCACACATGAGAGTTTGGGTTCAAGACAGACAGACTGGTCAAGGAGAAGGTATGGTCAAGAACTGTCTTCAAGCCTAGGTATTTCTGCAGAACGATATTTATTTCATGTTCACACATTAAACAAGTATACATGGTAATCTGAAGGGTACCAGATTCACACCTTATTGTTGCTTTACATATGTTTCTGTTTTCATTCTAACAACTTTCTCCACACTGCTATTTATGCCCTGTGAGAAGCAACACGGCACCATCATTACAAGGTTGCTCCAGAATGCTAAAGCTGTTATAAAACATTCTGGATTAGTGGTGCTGGAAGATCACAGCAGTTCAGGCAGCATCCGAGGAGCAGTAAAATCGACGTTTCGGGCAAATTCCAGAGTCATGCAAAATAATTGGGCAAAAAGCAAACCTTTAACAATGATAAGGACTGTATCTTTTTATTTTTTGTTTTGAAAACTATGAACTTGAATGAGAAAGAGCTGTTTTGAAAACCAGTGTCTGAAAGAGTGGCTACAATTTGAAAAGCAGGTAGCCTAAACCCATGGCAAGCATTATAAACAACGGCTTGAACAAGCACTAATTGAAGCTTAAGTTCGAGATGACAAAGCAACTTTTGGATTGTTGTCTATATCCGATATAGAATCAGAGAATCACTAATTTACACTGATCATAAATCTCTAGCCTTCATTGAAAAGTTCAAGAATTGGAATGGAAGACTATTCAGATGGAGCCTTTTGTTGCAACCATTTCATGTTAAAAAAAATTAATGGAAAGGACAATGTAATTGTGGAAACATTGTCCCATTTGTAAAATTTTGGAATAAATTAAAGGCTTAAGAAATGCTAAGACTATGTAAGGATGTATAAGGAGAAGGAGGAGGAGAATGAATGGTTGTAAGCCTTATTTTATTTTGTATCACAGGTTTTGCAATAAAATACACTTTTGAAATGAGGTTTCACTTTCTTAAGGATGGAGACATATAAAATCTGATTTTTTTCATTTAGTGTTTCTAAAACTGTCGACTAAAATGAGAAAGATTTGTTTTGAAAATGAATGTTTGAAAGAGTGGTCAACTTTTGAAAATCAGGTTACCTGACTCCCATGACAAGCATCGTGAACAACTGTTTGAACAAGCACTAAATTAAGTTGGAGTTGCAGCTGATTTGGAGCCAAGGTCGATTTGGGGGGAGGGGGGATGGGGGGCACGGGGATGCATAGGTGCAGCTTTTACTGGTACCAAAAGTTGTTGCTCCATTGAGTACTGACCAGTTACCAATGATAGAGACCTTTTTTGCCTGCCAGCAACTATGTGATTGATGCTCAGGTAACGGTACAGCTTGGAGCTGGAAACAGAGAGAGGGATGTGTTTTGTACTGCTCCTATGGGGTCTAAAGTTAACTTTTCTTTGAAATGTAACTATTATATCCATAGGCAACATCAATAACTATTTGCTTTTATATAACATTTCAAAACATTCCCATGTCCCTCACAGAGACATAAGACAATAATGGATCCAACCAAAATATTTGGACAGATTACCAAATGTTTGGCGAAAGAAATCTGTTTTAAGGAATGTGTTAAAGGAGAAAGAGATGGTGGAATTTAATAAGGAATACCAAACTGTGGACCAGATTGGATGAAGGAAAGGCTGACTTTGTTGGAGCACAAACTGACTTGCTAGATGAGAAGAATAACCACAATGCAGTGGAGTCAGACATAAGCCAAACAAGGTCAGTACATAGATATCCTTCCCTAAAGAACATTAGTGAAACAGATTGTTTTCAATGATAATTGATGGTAGTTTCATGGTCATCATTCTGAAACTGGCTTTCAATTACAGATTTATTAATTTAATGTCACCAGCTGGTATGATAGAACATGTCCCCACAGCATTAGTCTAATGACACCACCACTACACCACTGACTCCCCAAAGTGATGATGTACCTGATCCACTCTTAACACTGCAATCATTCTTAGCCTACAGGTGCTAAGTCCCATTGCTAACTCCTTGGGTGACCTAAAGTATAGTAGATCTGCAGCCAGACTTACAGAAAAGTGTCATGGGAGAGTCAATTATGTCACTCCTACTATATTTCAAAACCAATAGTCCATTGCTTATCTAGTCACAGACACCCATTCAGAAAACTCCCTGGAAATCCTGGGCAGTACAATAGAAATGGAGTGCTCAAATAATGCTCTCTTGATTACATTTCCTCTTTAATACACTTGGGATTTGAATTTGTGTTACATTGAAGAAAATCAGGCCTATTCAGTTCTAAAATGCAAGTACCAAAATGAAACAATTTGATTTTAAATATATTAATAGAAAGAATTATGGTCACATTTTACATTTTGAAAGGATAAGATTCATTACCTCTTTTAAGAAATATTATATTCAATGCACTTCTCATGCTTAATAAGGATCAATGGTATGTTTTCTCCAGAGTAAACAGAGAGGAATAAACAGAGCAGAAATTATCTCTTGTGGCACTATAACTAACCTCTGTGCTAATTAAAGCTTCTTAAATTTAAGTACCTGACATGCAGCCAGAGCATCAACATGCATCTCTTTTGCATGACCTTCCCTGTGCTAACAATGAAAACTTGTCATTTAGTTATTAATTTTGCACACTCTTGAATTGGAACACAGTGCACTCTTCCATATCTAAACGTTTTGCATTTTTTCCAGCCAGCTAGTCTGTCAATATGAATTTTACATTTTTTTCCCATGCACACTGACCTATACTAATGAGATTTGCGTTTTGATTACTTGAAGAGCACAAATTAACTGATCGATGAAAAATGGTTGTGTATTATTGTAATAATGTGGCACAGCTGCCATAGCCTGTTTAACACTGAAATCAATTTCATATGCTCAGGATGATTCTGTCGATGTTGTTAGCTGGGATCTTTGCATCTGCATCCTCTCCACAGACCCTGAACGCGATGTGGGTGTTATATGGAATAACCACTGTGCTTGAGACAGGCCTCCATAACCAGCCACGACCTCCTCGCTTGTACATCTTGACAGTCACCTTTAGAAGAGAGCACAAAACTCATGGTTATTTAGTTTAAGCAACAGCTTGGGGGCAGGGGGCAGATAGGGATTGACCATGGACATCATTAGACTTTTCTCTACCCTCCCCTTTCACCTGAAAGGGCAATGGGCCAAAGCAGAGGTCGGCAAGCTGTGAAAGTGATGCTTATTATGCATGTGAAAACTTAGCAAATATCAATGTCCCTGGGTCAAAGAGCTTACAGGCCAAGTTTGAAAGGGAAACTTTATCTTTGTGTGGCTGCATTTTTTGCAGCTGTAGGTACAGTCAGCAACATATAGTGGAGAAATAGACATTTCTATGGCATGGCACTGTCGGCAGCTGGGCCCTTTGTGTGATGAGTTATGTTATTGACAAACCAGCAGAAAATTAAATGTTCCCCAAAGAACTTCCAGATGTGTTTTTTACTAATGACTTCATTACAAGGAACATTAAAAGACAGAGTAAATGGAACACTAAAATTCAAATTACAGCAAAACCTCATCTCATAGCTTTGAGGGTTCTTTTAAGGGACTGCAATTATAATAAATTTTAATCATTTATTTGTGATATGATGATGAGGAAATGAATAGTACAGTAGACTGGCTGCTCAAAATGTTATCGAAACTATTCAAACTGTCATCAGGGAACAAACCAGACTTACATTTTTTTCAAAGACTTAATATATCACAGATCACAACCCAAAGCAATAGAATAGTGTTTCTGTTTGTTATTTTATAAATTACAAAATTTGCAGCATTGATTATTTTTAGTTGCTCAAAATAATTTTCTCAGAAAAAAAATTAAAATAAATTAATGTCATACAAGTCAACATTTAAAGATATGAAAGCAGATTTGGTGGTAAGGCAGACTGTTTATAACAATACACTCTACCACAGAATTGCAGCATAGGGATTTACACCTATTCCTCCAAATGGTAACTTCCTAATTTTGGATTGTACTGTTATAATAACATAGATTTTGTGGAGGCTGCTTGTTCTTTGCAGATAGGAGAAAATAACAAGGCATGTTATCCACAGTCACTCTTGCACAACTCCTAGTGTGTGGTTTCAGAACAAAACTTGGATAAATCTTAAAACAACCTACTGCCTATTGTACTTTATGAAAATATCAATAAATATATAGAACAGTGAACAATAATCAACTTAATTACATAGTCTTACAATGCTTCAACCAAGGCTGGAACGAAGGTTCTAATACAATATGAAAGGCTGTCTGTTCATTGTCCTTGTAATTTTCTAATTTATGTAGAAATGAAGTAAAGAGAAGAAAGGCATTTGGGGTTTACTTGGAGAAGGTAAATGTTTTGTAAAGGCTAGTGTCCTCTTTAGCATTCATTTCAACTTGGTGCTGTATAACTGGCAGCTACTCAATTACTATCAACATCCTGAAGGTTACCACTGATCAGAAACTTAACTGTAACAGTCATATAAGGCTAGGTTTTTTATTCCATTTTCAGTCTATATTATTTTAAAGAAGTTTCATAGTGAATGTCTAGTCTTGGCTCACAGAGACGTTTCTCATGTTATCTTCCACTCCTCACCTCCTCTTTGGTATCCAATCTTGTAGAAGGAAAGGTGAAATTCCTGCTACTATCGGCATCTTCTGATGTACAAGCTCCTGGCATTATACTTAAAGCCCAGCTCACATCTCTCCAAGTGCTACAAGCCAGAAATTACGTCATATATTATCCTCTTAGGAAACCAAAATGTCCAGCTCAGAACCTGGAGGTCCTGGTGGATGGGGTGGTTGAGAGGAGGACCATCATCTACCCAGCCTCACGCCAATTGCTCCTAATCATTATGGAAGCTGTATCAATGTTAATAGGTCGTCAGCAGCACTATGGCTGTGAACCAGTATAATTCATCAAATGCACTTGGTACACATTCTTTCAACACTCAAGAACATGTACCCTGAGGCATCTCAGCAGGTATACCTGCTGGAGGCTGGAATCCACAGACTTGTCTTGAGGTTTGGGGTAACACTAACCTTGCAGAGTTTGTCAGGTCATTGAATTTCTTCTAAAACTGGATCTAACTTCTTTCAGCTATGCTTTTGTTGCCGTCTGTGGTTGCAAATTAGTTGCCAAACTATATACCAATCGAGGGTATGGGGTAAAGGGTTAATTATACCTTTACTCTAAGAATAACACTGAATCTGTATGAAAGGAGCTTCATTATAATGACATCAGATCCCATGACTACCTTACACTGCTTAAGATGAAAACAGGGGCTTCAATAGCTGTTTGATTGGACGCCATTAAATTGTTGAGGGGATTTATTGTACAGTCTTCATCTTCCAATTGCTTGACCAAGGAGGAAACAGTCTCACAGTCAAAAACCAGCTCCAGGTAATATTAAGACACAATTTGTTTTGTTCATTTATGGAATGTGAGTATTGCTGACTCAGCCACATTCATTGCCCATCCCTTTCTACCTGAGGAAGATAATAGTGAGTTCTCTTCTTAAAACACTGTAGAGACACCATATGCTGTTAGATAGGGTTTTTCACCCAGGGACATTAATGGAACAGCCATGTACTCCAAATCAGGATGGTACGTGGACTTTGTAGGTGTTGTAGTTCTCATCTATCTGCTACTATTGTCCTGCTAGTAGTAGTGGTCATAGATTTATGCTCCGGGCGGCACGGTGGCACAGTGGTTAGCACTGCTGCCTCACAGCGCCAGAGACCCCGGGTCAATTCCCGCCTCAGGCAACCGTCTGTGTGGAGTTTGCACATTCTCCCCGCGTCTGCGTGGGTTTCCTCCGGGTGCTCCGGTTTCCTCCCACAGTCCAAAAATATGCAGGTTAGGTGAATTGGCTATGCTAAATTGCCCGTTGTGTTAGATGAAGGGGTATATGTAGGGGAATGGGTCTGGGTGGATTGCTCTTCGGTGGGTCGGTGTGGACGTGTTGGGCCGAAAGGCCTGTTTCCACACTGTAAGTAATCTAATCTAAAAAAATTTAGAAGATGCTCATAGAGGAGTCTTGGTGAATTACTGCACAAATTCAACCGGAAGAGGAAACTAAAGACAAAGGCACAGGCTCATGATCTACGCACATGGATAACGCACCTACATGTGGTTCAAAGACCTGCAGTATGAGGGAATGATGTTAGCGAGACTTCAACAGCCAAGATCATACCCTGTCCAAACAACCGCTAACACTGCTTGAAGGAACAGGTGTGCTTTGATTATGCTGAAAAAGCCAATAACTGGTTGGCATGTATTCTCTGATCCTCACAAAGACTCTGTAACAACACATGCACTAATGACTGAGAAAAGAGTTGGGAGAAAAATGGAAGCAGAAACCCTGATAATGGCACTGAAGCAGATATCTTGCATTCTTCATGACATGACGATATAAAATAAGTTGGCACTCTAGTGAATTATGAAGAAAGCCTTCATTGTCAAAGGTAGCTGCCTTTCAGTTCAGTTCCCATTTGGTACCAATTTCTTTGGTATTACTCAAAGATGAATGAGCAGTTCCTCATCAATATTTCTCTCTGAGTGGATACCAGTAAGAAACAGACGAAACAGCAAAACATGTTATTGCTGTTTGTGTTATAGCAACATTGCATAATGGCTGTTGTGTTTGAAACACTTATGCACAGCAGAAGTTATTTGCTTTGCAAAGTACCCTCAGAGAGCTCAATAAGCTCAAATAATAAGGCATTTTATAAATGCAAAACTTTGAAAAGTCCCTCAGCATTTACAAAGTACTCCTATTCTCCACAAGACCATTCCCACTGGTCTGCATTTTTAAAACAAGAAGCAAACAAAAGGAGAACAGATAAAGAAGTTTAGGAAATTGCATCCCTGACAAGCAAGCACAGAATTAATCATTGTCCTAGAGCATACTGCATTAACCCTCAAGCATAGATTGGATGACAAAATTAAGGTCACTTTTTAAACATTCATTTTTGCTGTAAGACTTTACACTTCAACTATTATATGTGTTTCTGTTACCAAGTCGCATTGTCGTTCACATTTGGTGTACTGCTGGGGCCTACCTGATAGAAGATTTATCCAAGTATCAAACAAGCCTTGATTTTTATGCTGTTCTGACTCCACTAACTGTGTACATCTTCAGGAACTAAAACTTGTTCTCGGTAGGTGCAGAAAAGTCACACCATGATCTCAGTCTGACAACTTATTAATAAGAGATTTCTGTTAACATTTCTGTTAAGGCCATAATCAGATGTAATGGATTAAATAGATGAAGGCATTGTGTGCTAATGTTACCTAGGTAACAACTTTCCATCCAACTAATTGGCATTCATTACTTATTCAGCATATATACATATAACCGAAAACCAATGTTTCTCTTCTAAGATGTTTCTTTTTCCATTTTAATGTAAACTATAATATAATCTGGTTTTAGATTTTCAACATTTCCCTTTGACTCTTCACATATCATCTTAGAAGGCTGTTGTTTGAAGAAGTAAAGCAGAGCCTTCTGCAGATTCGGCAAATAGTAGACTTGTACTTTTTTCAGTCTACTCTATTGTATTTGCTGCTCACTGTGGTGGTCTCATTTGCATCGGCAAAACCAAAGACTGGGCAATTCCTTTTTAGAAAACCTCTTCTCTTTGAATTGGAATGACCCTGACCTTGCCATTTCAATAAAGCCCCTTGCTTCTGTGCTCACATTTCCATCCTTGGCCTGCTACAGCGTTCCAACAAAGCTCAATGCAATGAACAACACCTCATTTTCCACTTAGGCACTTTACAGCCTCAGTATTGAGTTCCACAACTTCAAAGTATGACTTCAGTCCTCCATTTTTCTTACACCTCCCCCCCCCCCGGCCATGTTTGTGTCTTGTTGGCTATGCTCTCAGCTGAGCAGACCTATGTTTATTTTCACAGTGAATATTTACATCTATTTTACATAACTATCTCTCCTTTACCACCATTACCACTGCATTTGTCTTTTGCTCTGACGACACTCACCAGCTGTTCCAGTTGCCTCTCCTTCCGTCACTAGCAAAATAAACCAACAAATTTTCAGCTCCTTTCACTTCCAAAGACATTAACTTTGGTTCTCCATTCACAGATGCTGCCACATCTGCTGAGTTTCTTCAGCACTCCCTATTTTACTGTAGGCTAACAATGGAGGTTGATAGCTACACAGCCAGGTGGCAGCAGGGCAAAGCTGCCTCATGAGATTACGCCCCACATGAATGCAATCTGGGAGACTTTCCAAATCAGCCTTTGGTACATTGATTCTCTCACTTTTTTCACTCAACAGATTTGGGCTTGGAGTCACCTGCAACAAGAGCTCAATCCCTCTTATTTCCCTGGCGATAGTCATCATCCAAACAGCACACTCTTGCAAAACCTACTTAGCTACCTTTGTAACAATCTTGGTGTGAGTGAAAGAGTGTGGTGCTGGAAATGCATAACCAGTCAGGCAGCATTCGAGTAGTGTGGAGTTGATGTTTCAAGCATAAGCTCTTCATCAGGAATGATGGACTGGCCCAAGGAAGCTGAGGGATAAATGGGAGGGACGTGGGGCTGCAGTGAAGATAACTGGGAATGCGATAGGTAGATGAAGGTGGGGGTGAAGGTGATTGGTCGGAGAGGAGGATGGAGCAGATAGGTGGGAAGGAAGATGGACAGGTAGGGCAGTTCAAGAGGGCAGTGCCGAGTTGGATGGTTGGATCTGGAATAAGGTGGGGGAAGGGGAAATGGGGAAACTGGTGAAATCTACATCGATCCTGTGTGGTTGGAGGGTCCCAAGGTGGAATATGAGGCGTTCTTCCTCCAGACGTTGGGTGGCGAGAGTTTGGCAGTGGAGGAGGCCCAGGATTTGCATGTCCTTGACAGAGTGGGAGGGGGAGTTCAAGTGTTCGGCCACAGGGAGATGGGGCTGTTTAGTGCATGTATCCCAGAGATGTTCTGTGAAACATTCCATAACTTGGCACCCTGTCTCCCTAATGTAGAGCAGACCACATCGAGAGCAATGGATACAGTCAATTATGTGTGTGGAAGTACAGGTAAATCTCTGTTGGATGTGGAAGGATCCTTTGAGGCCTTGGACAGAGGGGTGGGGGGAGATGTGGGCGCAGGTTTTGCACTTGTTGCGGTTACAGGGGAAACTGCCGCCTCTGCCGCATCTGCTCCCAGGAGGACCAATTCCATCATAGAACATCCCAGATGGCCTCCTTCTTCATAGACCACAATTTCCCCTTCCATGTGGTCGATGATGCCCTCTAGCACATCTCGTCCACTTCCCAGACCTCCACCCTTGAACCCCACCCCTCCAATCGCAACAAGGACAAAACCCCCCTGGTCCTCACCTTCCACCCCACCAATCTCCAGATACATTGCATTGTCCTCTGCCACCTATAAGCAGACCCCACCATCAGTGATATATTTTCCTCCCCACCCCTATTTGCGTTCTGGAGAGAGCATTCCCTCTGTGATTCCCTTTTTAGGTCCACGCCCTTCACCAACCCACCCTCGACTCCTGCCACCTTCCCCTGCCACCGCAAGAAGTGCAAAACCTGCACCCACATCTCCCCCCACACTTCTGTCCAAGGCCGCAAAAGATCCTTTCATATCCAACAGAGATTAACACACATCATCCTGACTGTGTCCATTCTGGATGTGGTCTCCGCTGCAGTATGCCAACTTGCGGAATGTTTCAGAGAACATCTCTGGGACACATGCACTAAACAACCCCACTGCCCTGTGACTGAACACTTTAACTCCCCCTCCCATTCTGCCAAGGACATGCAAGTCCTGGGCCTCCTCCACTGCCAAACTCTAGCCACCCGATGCCTGGAGGAAGAATGCCTCATCTTCCGCCTTGGGACTCTCTAACCACATAGGATCAATGTGGATTTCATCACTTTTCCCATTTCCCCTGCCCCACTTTATCCCACCTCCAAAATTCCAACTCGGCACCGCCCTCTTGAACTGTCCTACCTGACCATCTTCCTTGCCATGTATCTGCTCCACCCTCCTGTCCGACCTATCACCTTCACCCAACCTTCATCAATCTATTGCATTCCCAGCTACCTTCCCCCCAGCCCCATGCCCCTCCCATTTATCTCTCAGCCCCCTTGGACCAACCTCGTTTATGATTAAGAATTTATGATTGAAATGTCGACTCTCCTGCTCCTCGAATGCTGCCTGACTGGCTGTGCTTTTCCCGCACTACACTCTTTGACTGTGATCTCCAGCACCTGCAGTCCTCACTTTCTCTTGGTTGATAACAATCTTGGTGACACTGATTCATCAGAGACTCCCATAGTTGACTCTTCTACTAAATCTCATCATACCTTTTGATCAGCTCTAGCAAAATTGAAGCTTAGCATTAGAATTGTACAACTCATAATCCCGGCCCTAAACCTGTCTTTGGCTTTCTGTTTCTTTAAATTGTATTAGGCACACAGTTTCTTGTAAATATGCCTTCTCTGTTCTTTCCCTGCTGCAGCTTCTTTGCCTCTGGCCATTTGGTGTTTACATTTTAATGTCCTTCCTGTTGTTACTATGATTTGGAGATGCCGGTGTTGGACTGGGGTATACAAAGTTAAAAATTACACAACACAGGTTTAATTGGAAGCACACTAGCTTTCGGAGCATTGCTCCTTCATTAGGTGGTAGTGGAGGGCTCAATCCTAACACACAGAATTTATAGCAAAAATTTACAGCGTGATGTAACTGAAATTATACATTGAAAAATTGATCGTCTGTTAAGGCTTTCATCTGTTAGAATACCATGACAGTTTCACTTCTTTCATGTGTAAATTACAAAACCTTTTTTTAAAAAAGTTGCATTCTCAGGTTAGCTGTTAACAATGGTGATAGCTAGACAATATGTTGAAGGTGTTGGCCCCTTGTGTTCTCTGTCTATGCCATGATGTTTAGATTGATTCTAATTTAAAAAGTGAGATAACAGAGTTGTACATGAATTCATGAAGTTTTTGAGCAATGTAACCCTGCAAGTACAAATTCACCTCACAAAATATATGTATGCATGTGGGGCGTGGTCTGTCTGCGTGTGTGTGTCTGTCTGGGTTGGGAGTTGTGTGTGTGAGAAAGTGTATGTGTGTGTGTAGTGAGTGCAGAGTGTCTTAAGTCTGTGAGGGGGTGCATGTGTGAGTGTGTGTGTC